>NC_056733.1:750868570-751127639 GCF_019279795.1 Protopterus annectens | reverse complement strand
TGCCTGGATTGTTTCATTCCGAATCCAGAACCGAAGTGTTCTAAAAAGCTAAGTACCCCATTGGGGAAACTTTTTCTTACCTCAAACCGATGTCAGTAAAAGTTAATAACTGTATTTCTTGTGGGAAGCAAATACCTCATAAGGATTTCCACTCCTGTTGTATTCCATGCCTAAGCTCTGACCACGACGTCACTGGATGTCAATTTTGTACTAGGTTTAACAAGTGCACTATTAAACGTCAGTTTGATTTTGCCCGACATTATTTTGGGAGAAAATTCAATTACACCATGCCATCGGAACTTCCGACGACCGCAATGCATAAAAAACGCAAGGACAAGGACAGGCATCCGAGGCCCAAAACTGACGACGAGGCCTCTTCTAGGCTGGTCACCGGTTCTCTGGTTTTCAGTGAGGCGCCTACGCAGCCCCTGACGACCGCTTCCACAGAACCACAGACTGCCTCCAACTCCCACGTGGAGCTGGCTGGGACTTCAAACGCACTATGTTTTCAGCTTTCCGATCCTAACCCTACAGAGGGAACTGAAGTAGCTGAGCAACCAATGCCGGACCAAGACTTTGGAACTCAGGCCGACTGGGGAACCGCCTGACGGCAGGATAACCCAAGTGTAATGACTGCAGCAGTGTGTAACACGATTAACATCTGCATCTGTCACTTCACATTCCCCAACAGATTCAAACTCTAGAACCACTGCAAGGAAAGAGGAATCCCTTTCTCTCCTACATGAAAGCTCATTCTTACCCCCACGAGAGGTAGCAACATCCTTGACCTGATCATTACTAACATGGGTGACCGTTACTCTACACCAATAGTCAACTCCTCCCTGGTTAGATCCGACCACAAACTAATCACCTTGGAAATCCACATCCCTCCCTCCTCCCCACCCCCCGCAAAGCTAACCAACATGAAAAACTTCTCCAAAGCTAACTTTGGTCTCCTTAAAACAGAGGTGGCTAACTTCATGGCATCCATGCAAATGGAGATCAGTTGCATGACTGCTGAATCATACACCAATGCACTGTACGAACACGTACACAAATGCATGGATCTTGCCATATTCAACAGAACCAAGACACTCTCCTCCAAAAAAAGAAGCCAATTTGGTGGTCCCCTGCCATAAACAAACTCTGCAACAGAAAGAGGAAACTGACGCGGAAAAAGGTGAAGTCCCAAAACTGAAAAAACTCCCTTATCAGCCTCAACAAAAAGTTGAAATCCCTCATCAAATCCTCTAAAGCTAGCTAGGAAAACAGAATTGCAGCAGATAGTAAAGAAAACCACAAGGCCTTCTATAGTTATGTAAAGAATCTCCATGGCAATACCCAGATTTGCTCTGAGCTACTGCACAATGGTACCTCCTATACCGAGCCAACAGATACTGCCAATATACTGGCCAACAGATTCAGTGCCAACTTTACCCCCCCCCCCAAGGGACCAGTCACAATACCAGTAGATTGCCAGGCACCCAGTATTACTGCTGCACAGGTTAAAACAGCACTGTCCAAGGCTAAGAATACAGCTTCTATAGGACCTGACAATATCCCTGGCTGTGTTCTACATGAACTACAGAGTGAACAAGCACCTCACCTGTGTACCCTGTTCAATCACAGCCTCTCCTAAGGCTTTGCCCCTTCCGAATGGTGCACTGCTACAGTCATCCCTCTCCAGAAAGGAGGAGAGGCTACAGACCCTGGGAACTATCGCCCCATTAGCCTGATGAGTCTGATATGCAAAACTATGGAATGCATCATCATGGACCTAATAAACAAGGATACAGGGAATCTCCAAACTCTGGATCCCACACAGTTTGGTTTTGTGAAGAGTAGATCATGCCTGCTCAACTTGGTCAACTTCTTTGAGTCAGTCACCAGAGCTGTGGATGAAGGCAAGGTGGTTCATACAGCCTACCTTGATCTGGCCAAGGCCTTCGATACCATTCCCCACTCAGGAATCATAGAAAAATTCACTAAGCTAGGCATCAACCCCTATATCCACTAGGTGGGTTGCAAACTGGCTCACAGGTAGAACCCACAGTGTGAAAGTAGCTGACTCCAAGTCAGACTGCCCACCAGTCATGAGTGGAGTCCCACAGGGTTCGGTCCTGGGTCCTCTCCTGTTTGGTATCTACTTTCTGAAGTCTAGGCCAACACAAAGAGAATGGCTGACAAAGTTCGCAGACGACTGCAAGTTGGGAGCTATTATTAACTCCCCGAGTGATGTGGACATCCTACAGAAAGGCCTCACTAAGAAAATCATGGCCTTAAGCTCAATGCCAAAAAATGTGTTGTCATCCCCTTTGGGGAAAACCCAGTTCCCATGAATTACCACATTGATGGTAATCCACTGAACACAGAAGAAGTTATAACAGCTCTGGGAGCACAGGTCGACAGCAACCTCTCTTTTGACCACCACATTGCCACTGTGGTCAGAAAGTCCTCCTATGTGGCACATCTCATTACTAAGGGTTTTGCATCCAGGAAGAAAGAGGTAATTTTTTCCCTCTACTCTTCCCTCATTAGACCAGTCATTGAGTACAATGCCCCATTTGGCATGCATCTCACTAAACACCTGCAACAAATGGAGAGGCCGCAAAAGTACCTCACAAAGAGGATCCTAGGCCTTAAACATTTGTCCTATATGGACAGACTAAAAAATCTCCAACTATTCTGTCTCATATCGCCTACTTGAGGCGATCTCTGCTTGACATACAAAGCCATGTCTGACCCAGCTTTGTTAGAAATGCTACATCTAAAGAAATCCCAATCCCTCCGCACCACACACTCCAGAGACCTCAACATCATTACCACAATCAACAGAACCTGCTGGAGGGACAGGTTCATAACCCAGAGACTGCCCATGCTATGGAATAGACTTCCCATACATGTCAAGCAGAGCACCTCACTGGCCCTCTTCAAGAGAAATCTTGATGAATGGCTGGGAAATAGAAAATTCACCCCAGGGATCACTCCAGTGGCTTTACTTGACAGCGGCACTGGGAACTAAGGTTGGGTGGCACGATGCCAGGGTAATCCTATAGGCTAGGCTTGTAAAGGCCCCAGGGCCATTAGCCTAGTACACACCTATAAACCTATAAGCGACAGCTTTCTAAAAAAAAAAGTCAAGAGCCTGGGCTAGACCCTGAACTAAGCCTAATGATTACTCCTGTCCATGTGTAATTGAGACAGGAAAAGACAAAAAGCTTTGTCTTCAATTTCATTTTTAGAGGAATTTCTAAACAAACAGACCCATAACTGCCAGAGACATCTTCCCGAAGGATGAGAATAACATTTTTTTCTAATCAGAGGCACTACTCCAGCTCCTTCTCCCAAAACCAACAAGACTGCAACCCTTTAGTGAGCAAAGGAGAGTCAAATTTCTGCAGAGGAAGTGTCTAACCTCTGGTCTATGGTGGCTGCAGGGACTACACCAGAGGGATTTGAAGAAAAAGATGAGTGGTCTGAGGAACCTGTTTTGGCCACAGCAGAGTCCCCCACCTGCAGCTGAAGCAAATTACCAACCTGTTGTAGTGGCAAAAGCTGATTAACTATCTTTTTCTTTTATCATTGGAAGAAGGTCCAACTGAGGAAACACTATGTTGTTTCATGGTCAAACCAAAAATGGTGCTCTATTCCCAGGTAAGCTTAGTAGCAATAGTCGGTAAGTAGTAAAAAAAGCAACTTTTTAACACACTTAACACAGCCTCAAAATGTAAATTAGCAACAGTTTCTCAACAGAAAAAGTAGTTTTACACATTTTGCCACAAAAAGTAAGAAACTGAGCTACCGTTTAAAAGTACATGAAAGTCATGAGACAGTAATTCTTTTACAGAAAATTAGTTTTGTGTGACAAAACGTAAATTGGAAGGTCTCCCTTGAAAGGAATTTACCTGCCCAGCAATGAAACAGGATTAACCAACCATCAATCCTAGAAAGACCTCAGAAAAGCACTCTTATCGGCAGCAAGGAAGCTCTTAAGGGCTAGGCACCCTGACAGGACTTCTAGTCAGCTCAGCTGGAGCCAACGGTTTGCGTGCATAGTAGGTGCCCCGAAACTTTAGAAGTTGGTCAGCTATCATATCTTATTGCTGGCTATAACCCATACAGCTTAGGATACTGCAGCAGGGATCATGAAGAACATCAGCTTGTAACACTTTCTGAGCAAGAATATGTTGTATGCTGAATAATGGGAGGCAAGAGACCAGTCTGGTCTTGGGGGTGAGGAAGAATCCCCCAGAGAGGGAGAGTTTACCACTGCCACGTGTAATCTTGACGGATTGCTCCCAGAACCTTCTGTCTGAACCCACCTGTTGCTAAACACAAAAATGGAGGTTCAGACTTTCTGGAAAGATTAAAAGACTACCAGGAGGAGGGGAGTCTCACATATTGTCCTTCAGATCTGTTAAGACTGTCTGTTCTTGGAGGGGGGGGGGTCCTGCTCTATTTCTGGAAGCTCCCTGTGACTCCTTTTTTAAACGTTTGCTTATCAGCAGCTTTCTGGGGCTGTTCTTAAATAGCAAATAAATGTTTTAGAGGAAGCACTGAATCCCTTTGCAAACTTGGAGAAGGAAGCCTGAAAAATGAGTCATTCTTTGAATCAGTTTTTTCCTCTCATCACACTTTTTGAATTCTTCCTTGGATAGAGAACTAGTTTTTGGATCCGCTGCTGTAGAGGTCATTAAAATTTCATTTTTAATATCCTCTAGAAAGGTTTAGGGAAAAAAAACAGGTAAATCTCATAGCAGTTTCAGTGTCAGCAGTCTTGGAAGTGGCATCAGTAGAATCATAAGCACATTTCAAACAGCGAGTAGTAACTAGATTCACAGAAGAAACTAAGTTGCACAAAACAGATGTTTTCCTCACTGAAGCTAAAAAGAATTTATGTTCTTACCATAACATTCCATCGGAGTTGTTGCTTCATTTGTCTTCAACCTGCAGACTTCAGATCCATCCTCGGATCTGACTCGGACGTATATGAGCTCCTCCTCACTTAACCATAAAGCCCCACTCTCCCTCAGTCCCTCAGATCAAGTTTGCTGCTAGAAATAAACAACCACAACAAAAACACCAGCAAATGTTATCCATGCCATCCACATAACACTTCAGGGCTTGTATGACACAGGAGAGGAAAGGACCTGAGTCACTTTTGCCAGATCTGCCCAGGATCTGAGGAGGGAGAAGGAGAATGGGAAAGGTTGAAGACAAAATGAAGCAACAACTCAGATGGAACATTATGGTAAGAACATAACTTCATCTGAAGTTGTTGTCTTCAACCTGTGGGACAGAGTCCCCAGCCACATCACCCCCAGGTAGCCCTCATGGAAGGATACTCCAAAGCACAGCAGAGCCAAAGGATGCCCTACTCCTGGAACAGACCTCCAGCTTGTAATGGGACATGAAGGTATGAGAGGAAGCCCACACAGCTGCTGAGCAAATGTCATTAGGCACTCTGGACCAGAAGGCAGCACATGTAGACACAGATCTAGTAGAATGGGCTTTGCCAGGATTAGGGGGTTTAATGGATAAGCACCAAAAAACATCAAGAAACTACTGACCAAACTGCAGAAGTGTGCGAACCAAATACTCCACAATAAAACCACTGGTATATTGATGTTGAGAAATGCTGGTAGTCCACAGTAAAAAGTTTATTGTAGACACAGAAAGTTAGTAGTTGTCTCAACAAAAGAACTTCATCAGACCCTGATGAAGTTCTTTTGTTGAGGACGAAAGTGCTTACCAGCTTTCTATTGTCTTACAATAAACTTTTTTACTTTGTGAACTACCAGCATTTTCTACAGCATCAATATACCAGTGGTTTTATTGTGGAGTATTTGGTTTGCACGCTTCTGTGGTTTAATGGAGAAGCCGTGAAGTTCCGAAACCCTCTTAGCAGAGGTGATATCCACTAAGAAGGCAGTCTTCCAAGACAAGAATTGTAAATCAACTGTGGCAGCTGGTTCAAATGGAGCAGAAACCAGAGCTTATAACAGCAAAGTGGGGTCCTGAGGGGGTGTAAGATCCTTGAATGGAGGCCAAAGTAGAAAGGTGCCTCTCAAAAAAGCATTACATATTTTAGTGGACGCCAAGGAGGAAGAATCTTCACCAATATGGAAATTAGAGATGGCCGACAACTGCACCTTGACCATGGAGAAGCTAGCTCCACTATTAAAGACATGCGCCAAGAAATTTAAAAATAACTGGAACAGGAGCCATGAAAGGGTCTAACTGGCACTGTAGAGTCCAAATAGAAAAACTCTTCCATTTACTCCAGTAAATCTTCCTGGTGAAGGCTTTGAGATACAATCAAAATCTTCTGAATGGGGGCGGACAGCCCAGGAGTTCAAGCTATCACAGGAAGTGGAGTAGCCAAGCTGTCAGCTTTGGGCTGAGGACATCCGGGTATCAGTCCCCCGAAGGGTGGGATAGAAGATCCGGAAGGGAATAGAGAATCCAGGGCAAACACACAAAGAGACCACAGGAAGGGAAACCAAGCTTGTTGAGGCCAGAATGGGGCAATGAGGATGACTTTGCACTTCAACCTCTGAGCTTTCTGGAGGAATTTGGGGATCAGGAGAAGAGGAGGATATGCACAAAGGAGATGGGGGAGCCAAGCATGGACGAGAACATCTCTGGGAGACTCCTCCTGTGAGGGAATCAGGGCAAAGTACTCACTGCACTTGGCATCAGAAGGATAGGTGAAGAGATCGCAGCAAGGCTGACCACATTTCTGGAAGATCATGTTCACCACTGATGGATCCAGAGACCACTCGTGAGGCATCAGAATGGTTCTGCTGAACATGTTCGCTAGAATGTAAAACTTCCTCAGAATGTGAGTTGCGACAAGAAAGTGGCTGGAAGAGATCTCCCACTTCCACAATCTCATGGATTCTCAACATAAGGGGTAAGACCTGGTCCCTCCTGTATGTTGATGTATGAGATGACTTGCATGTTGTCCGTCCAGATAGCAACTGTCCCTGTGGGAAGACAGGCATGAAGGGCTTGCAATGCTAAATGGACCGCCCTCATCTCCAGGACATTTATATGCAGACTGGTCTCTAGACTGGACCAGGATCCTTGGACAGTCTGACTCAGCCAATGCCCCCCCACACTAGCTGGGAGGCATCCGTGGTCACCGTGGCCTTGGGAGGAGAGGGAAGGAAGGGACATCTTGAGTACAGATCCTGAGAATGAAGCCACCAAGGAAAAGACTCCTTGCAGACTCAAAGTTTGATGGGTAGTCCATGGGTAGCTCAAAGAGGGACAGTTGCACCATTAAGGTCCACCGAAGTGCTCTCATGTGAAGATGAGCAAGGGGAAGAAAAGTTATGGTCACCACCATCAACTCCAACGCTCCAAGGACAAGAAAGGTGGGGGAGGTTGATCAGAGAGAATCTGCCTCACATGTGACTGAAGAGACTGAATTCTGTCTGTGGGTAGAAAGGCCATGCACTGAACTGTCTAGTCAAGCTTCTATAAAGTCAACGATCTGGACTGGATCCAGTCTCAACTTGGAAAGACTTATGGTTATGTCAAAGGTTGTAGCTAGGTGAAGAAGACAATCCCTGGCTTGTAGGAGTCAATGCTCGGTAGGGGCATTGAGCTGCCAATCATCCAGATAAGGAAACACAAGCAATCTGAGCAGTCTCAGGTGAGCTGCAACTACTGCCATCACTTTGGAAAACACCCTGTGGGCTGTGGCAAGTCCAAAGGGGATTACACTGAACTGAAATTGATTGACACCCAGCCGGAAGCAGGGGAACCTACTGGGGCACTTGTCCATCTTAATGTGGTAATACACTTCCTAAAGGTCTATACAGCACATCCAATCATCCTTTTGCAGAAACGGCAGAATTGACTATCGTCACAATTTTGTTTTGGCAACCGACTTGTTTAGGGAGGTGAGATCCAGAACTGGTCTGAAGTCCCCTGTTTTCTTTGGCACCAAAAAGAAACTGTAATAGATGCCCAATCTGAACTAGTCTTGGGGGATGGATTGGATGACTTTTTTTCTCCAGCAGCTTTGCGATCTCTGTAGCTGCCACCCCCCCCCCCCTTTGACTGGGTGGCACATCTGGGAGGTTTCTGGACAGTTTTGGGGATTGGAGGAATGGAATGGTGTACCCTCTGGATATTATCTTTATCACCCAATGATTGGCAGTGATATCCCCTTACTGCCTCCAGAGTACAGCAATCAGGCAACCCTTCAGGGATGCTGAAAGGGCCGGTCCGAGAACATATCTCGGGATCTTTGATTTCTTGGACCCCCCCGCCACAGGGGTGGCACCTGACATTGGAATCATTTCCCTCTCTGCCTCTGGAGGAACAGTCTCCCTGCAAGTCCTGAAAAGCCCTCAGAGATTTTCAGAACCATAGCTTTTAACTGCCACACTGGTTCCTAGAATAGGCCTTTGTGAGGTAGAAAAGTGTATTTCAATGGCAATCAGTCTTTCCATCCTTCTCGCACTGGGAGAGAGTGTCTCTGACTGTAGGACCAAAAAGTGATGATCCATCAAAGGGCGCACTGATAAAGGATGCTTTGAAAGGTTCAGAGAATTCAGAGCCTCATCCAGGTGTGACGCCTAATGGCAACACCAGAACTGGCCACCTTTGAGGTACCGTCTTGTTGCATGTGAGTGTAATCTCATGCATGTGTTGGAAAAAGCATGAAGGGTGGCCATTCTGGAGGAGATCTTGTCCTCTTCAGACATGGACCCTGGGATGGAATCAGAGATTTCCTTCACAAGGTCCCTTTGAAGTCTGACCACTTGTGCCAAATAATTCAGCACTCGCAAAGAAAAGGTCCCTGAAAAATAGTCCAGCTTACCAAATCAGTCCATTGTCCTAGACTCCCTCCTGTATGGGAGGGGGTGAATCAAAGAGCTCTCCTGGGCCAGCTCTTTCTTAGTGGCAGCAGCCACTACCATAGCATCAACCAGGACACCCTTAGTCTAGTGGAGCCTATCAACTCCCTAGGTGTGCTAAGAATTCTATCTGGGCACTTGGGTACGGGCTCTACCTTGTCTGGTTCCTTTCATGCCCTGCTAAAACTCAAATTAATCAGGGGGTCACAGCAGGAGTGAAACCCAGGATGTAGATGGCCCTATTCTGAAAGCTTCCAGGAACACAGACTCAAAGTAAGGTTTATGGAGTACCACCAAAATTTCTGCCACAGGATCTACATGATGTCCCCAAAAAAGATATCCTCAGGTGGGGATCTGGGGGAACCTTCCTCAGGTGGGGATCTGGGGGAACCTTCCCCTTCATCAAAGTTTGTGTCTTTGGTCAGGGATTCCAGGAGGGGAATCCAAGTGCTTCCTCGTGCATGTATGCTTATGCACCTCTTTGGGGGGATGCACCACAGAGGTGTCAGAAAAAGTACAGTTGTGTACACTTACCATAAATGTAGATGTTAAGAGTGTATTCACTGTTGCAGTCCTAACCAATGGGTAGCCCTCGATCAGCCAGAATACCAAAGGTAAGTAATAATGATGTCGGCTGTCATCGGTTGTAAAGGACGTCAGGGCGTCCAATACAAAAGGAGGCAGCCAACATCACTTCCTCAGTCTCTTGCCATAACAGTCAGAAGCCCCTAGAAAACAAGGCTTAAACCAAATTTCACCTGTACCTTAGGGAAAGAGAAAAGGGGGAAGGATGGTGGGAGGGAAAGCAGGACGGCAACAGTGAATACAATCAAACATCTACATTTATGTTAAGTGTACACAACTGTAGTATGTTCATTGTGTTTCACTGTTGCAGTCCTAACCAATGGGTTGATTACCAAAGCCCAAGAATAGGGAGGAGGAACCAACAAAATCAAAGATTGGAGATAATGCCCTGCAGAACAGCAGTGGCAAACACTGCCCTGGCTCTTGAAAACAACGGCAAATTATAATGCTTTGTGAAAGTGAACAGAACACCATGTAGCAGCCTCCAAAATGTCTTTAGTAGAGACACCCCTTAAAAAGGCTGCAAAAGTGGAAGCTGCTCTAGTTGAGTGGGTCGTAACCCCCCTTGAGGAGGAACCTTGCCATGAAAGGAATAACAAAAAGTAATACAATGAGCAATCCATTTAGAAATGGTTTGCTTAGAAATAGCCTTGCCCTGGGCTCCAGGGGCAAAGCTGACCAATAACTGCTGATTTCCAAAGGTCTTTAGTCCTGTCCAGTTAAAACCTGAGCTGTCTATGCACATCACGATAATGTAGGATTCTCTCACCTCTATTTCGAGGATTAGGAAAGAAGGTAGGAAGGTGTATGGACTGATTAAGAGTCAGGCTAGAAACCGCCTTAGGCATAAAGGAGGGGTTGGTTCTCAGAGAGACCCTATCTGCATGGAAAATAAGAAAAGGCTCCACAGTCATCAAAGCACGCAGCTCTGAAATCCTCCTTGCTGAAGTTATAGCCAAGAGGAAGGCAGTCTTCCACGAGAGAAACTTTAAATCTGCAGTGGTAGCTGACTCAAAAGGAGGAAGAGTGACTTTCTCTAGAACAAAATTAAGATCCCAGGCTGGAGTAGGCGTCCTTCTGGGAGGTTTTAAGTTGCAAGCACCTCTGAGAAACATTTTCAGAGGATGAGAGAAAATGGGGTGTTCAAAAGAACAATGAGCAGAAACGGCAGAAGCATGGATCTTGACAGAACAAAAAGAAAGACCACCCTGAAGCAAATCAGCCAGGTATTCCAGGATCAGAGGAAAGGTAGGCTGAGAAGATTCCCCTCTAGCCTGCATCCAAAGAGAGAATCTTTCCCATTTGCCAGCATAAGGCTTCCTAGTGCTAGGCCTCCTGGCCTCCCTCAGCACGTCAACCACCTGCTGGGAAAGGGAAGAAGAAAAGGATGGAGTCATACAATGAGCCATGCTGCCAAATGGAGAGACTGAAGATGAGGATGTAGAATTTTCCCCACTTACTGAACCAAAAGATCTGGCTTCAGAAGAAGATGCCAAGGAGGAAAATGGGAAAGGCTGCAAAGCAATGGATACCAATGTTGCCTGGGCCAGTCCAGAGCTATGAGAATAGTCCTTGTCCGTTCATCCCTGATCTTCAATAATACTCTGGGAAGAGGAGGGAAGGCATAAACTAACAGCAGCATCCAAGGGAAGGACAGAGCATCCACATTTCAGGCTCTGCTGTGATGCTGTCTGGTGCAAAAAAGAGGCAGAAGATGGTTATCTGGAGAGAAGAAAAGATCCACTTGAGGAGTGCCCCAATGTAAATGATGCTGGAAAAAACTGCTCTGTTCAGCTGCCACACGTGAGGATCCAGGGTCTGTCTGCTCAACTGGTCTGCCAAAATACTGAGCCTTCCTGGAAGAAACTGAACTAGGAGATGCAGGCCCAGGGATGCTGCTATGGACCAAAGACTCATGCTCTGTCTGCACAGGAGGTAAGAATGAGCCCCTCCCTGCTTGCTGATGTACCACATGACTGTGGTGTTGTCTGTCCTGATAAGCAGGGTCCCTGGAGAAAGAAGATGCTTGAAAGCTAGTAAGGCCTGCTGGACTGCCATCAACTCCTTTAAATTTATGTGCAGGTGCATCTGCTGGGCATTCCAACTTCCCTGTATGCATCTGCCATCCAGGTGAGCTCCCCAGGTGTAGTCTGATGTGTCTAAGGTAAGAACTTGAGTAGGCAGGGGTGGGCGAAAAGGCATGCCTTTATTCTCTAGATAGGCTGTTGCACACCACAGAAATTCTGTCTGCAGACATGGAAGCAGAGGAATTATCACATCCAGGTCCTGTGTGTGTTGATACCAAATGTTCTTGAGGTACCATTGCAATTTCCTCATATACAGTCT
Organism: Protopterus annectens; assembly: GCF_019279795.1. Taxonomy (NCBI): domain Eukaryota; kingdom Metazoa; phylum Chordata; order Ceratodontiformes; family Protopteridae; genus Protopterus; species Protopterus annectens. The sequence continues at coordinate 751,115,832 of NC_056733.1, read as the reverse complement.
TGCATATGGAATCATGAGAATGCAAGGGGCCATGTATCCCAGAGCTTGCAGGTATTTCCTTGCAGGGAGCTTGGACAGGCTTGCCAAGTCCTTGAAGTAAACAAAGAGTTGTCCGCTTCTCCTGGGTGAGATATATCATCTGGGCAGCTGTGTTCTGACTCGCTCCCAGGAATGTTATCTTTTTGGATGGCACCATTTTTGATTTTTCCAGGTTGAGAGTGTAACCCAGGGAAGAGAGAATAGTCTTTAAAAATTCTAGAACCTTTAACAACTGTTCCTGAGAATTTGCTTGAATTAGACAGTCGTCCAAGTATGGCTAAATCTGAATTTTCTTTTGCCCGCAAAAAGCAATGACTGGAGCCAGGCACTTTGTGAAAACTCTGGGAGCAGTAGATTAGCCAAAGGGCAGTGCAGATAATCGATACTGTTGCTTGCCCACCCTGAAACAAAGGTATTGCCTGTAACTTTCCCTGATAGGGATTTGCAGATGTGCTTCTTTGAGATCCAACGTTACCGGCCTGGAATCCTTTTCTAACATTGGAAGCAACTGATGCAGAGTGAGCATTCTGAACTTTGGAATTATCAAGAAAGAGTACAGGATGGATAGATCTAGGATAGGACGTCCGGTGGCTTCTTTTTTTGGAACTAGGAAAAGTCTGGAATAGAAACCCTGGCCTACCCGCTGAGCAGGAACTGATTCTATTGCTCCCAGATGTAAGAGACAAAAATTGCTTTTCTACTTCTGCCCTTTGGTTTAGAGGAGCGTCCGGGAATCCTTTGGGTACTGGAAAGGTGTGGAAAGAAAACTTGTGTCCTCGGGATACAGTTCTGAGTACCCATTTGTCGTCCGTGATGCTGGCCCAGACATTTGTAAAAAAGGACCAACCATCCCCCTAAAGAGCTCTCTGGGCAGGCAACAACAGGCAGAACATTGGACAGTCATTGAGAATGTTTAGACAGAGATGCAGGCTTAGAATTTCTCGCCTTGGAAGAGGAAGCCTGCCAATGCTTAGACCATTGAGGGGTAGCCACCTGTCCCTTAGAAGATTTGTAACCTCTAGTCCTAGAATGGCTCTGTCTGCTGGTATCAGGGAACGTCCAACTCTTAGAAGGGTAATTCCTGCTAAAGCGAGGAGGCTGAACTTGCAGAACGTCTTTAACTGTCTGCATAGACTTGGCCTAGTCTTCCATCTTCTTGAGCACTTCCTCTGCTTTGCTGCCAAAAAGACTGTCCTTGTGCAAAGGAACATCCAAAAGCTTAGCTTTGACAGGCTCTGGTAGGGGCTGCACCCTGAGCCAGGCGTGCCTTCTAATAACAGAGCCAGTATCCATAGCCCTACAGGAGGCTTCTAGAATGTCAAAACCACAATGTAATGAATGTTTACTGACAAGACTGGCAGAATTCAGCAAATCCTGCATATCCTTACTCTCCGCCAACTGAGGCACACTTGCTATCCTAGACTTAATAGCTTCCAAGGTGTGCTGCTGGTACTTCAGCATATGAAAAAGACAATCAGTAGACCTAATAGCAAGAGTGGCAGAGGTATAAACCTTTTTACCCCACCTATCTAGGTTTATAGGGTCATAGGGTCATAGATTAGTACTAGGCTAACTGCTCTTGTGAGCCATTTCAAGCCTAGCCAATTATCCCTTGTGAGACTCCAACCCTGAACCTTGTGTTTGTAAGGCAAACACCTTAACCATTAGGCCACCCTCCCAACCTGTCAGAAGGAACAGGATTTTTTAGTAACAGTGGCCTTAACTCCTTAAGGGTCTTGAAAAATAACCTCTGGATCAGCCAACGGATTCATGAAAAGAAACAAATGAGAATCAGGGACTCTATAGTACTTGTCAGATTTCCTGGGAGCAGGAGGAACCGAATTTGGAGTCAAAGAATTTTCCAGAAAAACATCATCAACCACTTCCAACACAGGTGGAATAGCCAAAGGCTTATGCTGAGGCAAATCCAAAAACTCCCCAATCCTTTTCTTAGAAAGGGGATAATCCTGACTTTCCCATTTAAAATGTTCCCCAAGAGTATTTAAAGTATCACCAAAAGAGAAATCTTCTGGAGGAGAAGCAGAAGGGCTGGGCTCCTCTGCGTCTGAATCCTCAAAAGGAGAGAAAGCTTGAGAAACTTCCTCTTCATCAACAGAAATGCTAGAAGTATTAGATCCTGAAAAGGACAAAGCCTCAGGAGAGACATCCCTACCTCTTTTTGAAGGAGGAGTCTGTGAACCCCTAATAAGTGCCAAAAGGTCATCAGCCATTTTAACCATTTGAGAATGAGGGGAATGAGAGGAAACTGGAGCCTGCTTCATCACAGGCTTACGCCTGGAAGATTGACCTGCAAGTCTAAAGGACTCGTAGGCCTGGCAACCACCAAAGTTGCAGCCAAAGTCGTCGGTATGAGCTTGCTGTCTGAACAAAGAACAGAGGTCTCGGACACCGGAGTCAGCTTTGTGGCTCCGAATCCAGCTGAAGAGACACAGGCAGAAGGTCAGAAGGCAAAATGGAAGCCGGAGGCCTGGGGGCCTTTGAAATGGTCTCAACCAAGGCCCGTGGTTGAAATTCTGAGGTCTGCAGGGGCTGCAAAGGCACCTCACTGGCTACCACATGACTGATGACCAACTTATCATTATCCGAGGACTTGACCTTTGGAAGCCTGTCACGGTCCTTATCCTTGCGTTTCTTGGGGATATCTGAAGCCTGAAGACCAGCGGATGCCATACCGACAAACTTAGACCAAACTCCAAAATCCTTAGCCCGACGACGAACAGTACGTGGATTAAAGGAAGCACAGAGATCACAGTTAGGAACGTCGTGGTCAAGGCCTAAACAAATAATACAATACGAATGAAAATCTCTATGGGGAATCTGCTTTCCACAGGTAAGACAATTATTAACCTTTTCTGACATTCGTTAAGACAAGAAAAGAAGATCCCCAATGGGGTACTTAGCTGTAGTTGACTACTGTGTAGTCAGAAACAAAAAAGGTAAACTGCCGACCGGCACTCGTGCAAGAAAGGCTTCTGCTTCGGGCTCCACGGCAAGGAAGACTGAGGAAGTGACGTCGGCTTACTCCTTTTGTATCAGATGCCCTGACGTCCTTTACAACAGACAGCCGACGTCATTATAACTTACCTTTGGTATTCTGGCTGATCGAGGGCTACCGGGAGCCGGATAACCCATTGGTTAGGACTGCAACAGTGAAACACGATGAACATCTATGGGTGCTCCTGCAGGGTGACCACCTGTAAGCTTCTTGGAACAGGCTGTCCCAAGTTAGACAAGGTCGAAGGATCCAACACAGGCAATTCAGAAGTGAGAGGTTTAGGTCTGAAGGGGGGGGGGGGGTTGAGGATCTCATGGGAGGAGAGAGAGCCCTCTCTACTACTTCAAACTTCAAGGGCGAACAAGACTCTGAGGGCAACTCCATCTAGGCCAAAGTCATCAACATCGAAGCCGCACAAACTCCTGGTGCTGAAGGTGGAGGCGCAGCCAAACTATCGAGTGCCAAGGCAATAAGGGGAAGGGACAGCTCAGAAAGCAGGACCACTGAGGCCAACCCCTTGGACCACACTCAGAAACTACGGCTCAGAGAGTCAGTCAGGCCCGAAAACAATGGAGCCGAACTGCTCAAGGTGACCAATAGTGAGGTACAAGTACCTGTTGGTGCCGGCATCTTGAAACTCGGGATCCTTGGACTGGAGGGCTCTGATGCCAAAGGGCGATCAGAGAACAAGAAATAGATATGAATGCCGGCTGAGCGCCCCCACCTCTGGGGGGGGGCAGGGCAGGTAAAACTCCCAACTGAATTTGCCCCATTCAGAAATTTCCTCATAAGCCTGCCCACATCAAACTCTGAAATGCTACAAGAGGACCTAAACAGAAGAGGCTGTTGAGCCAGGCCTGAAGTGGTGCATGGGCGGTGCCAGAATCGAAGACTTGGGCAGGGAACCTGCTGGCTCCAGAGAGAAGCAAAGGGAACGGAACAGAGGAGAAGCTGAAGCAGAAGGGTGGGCTTTAGTCGGTGGTTCTTTCTACGTGGGCAGAGGCTCTATTGGGAGACCGCTTCCATGTGTCCAAATCTTTGCCCATCTCAAACATTTTCTTGGTGAGGGTTCGAGCCACTGAACTGGATTCTGTAGAGGAGGAGGTGGAGGAAGGGATAAGAGCCCTAAGGATTCATTTATTCCTCCTGTTTATACGTGCACGCTGATTAAAGCCCGCGCAAATAGAACAGGAGGAATCTAGGTGGGCCACCTCTAAACAAATTACACACAGTGTGGTCATGGAATAGAGGGATCTTATGCCCACACTCTGTGCATTTCTTAAAGCCTGCTGGCTTTTAATCAGCCATAGCAGGAACTGCAAGGTAAAGGAAAGAAAGAATGTTGAGGAAGAAGAGGCCCTAGACTAAACGCCCTCTAAACTACCAGCTAACTAAACATTTTTTTTTTTTACACTAAGGGTAGGAGACAGCAAAGAAAAGAAAACAGAGAAATAGAAAAATACAAACTAACGCACTTACAGCACCGAAAATGCACTTAGATTTCCCTGGAGGGAGCTCAGTGATGGACTTCGTAGCTGTTCAAGTGTGCAGCAAACGAGATCTGAGGGATGATGGGAGAGTGGGGCATTATGGGTATGAGAGGAGCAGCACAGCTTTTGACTCCAAGGCTGGAGTATACGGCCAAGTCAGATCCGAGGACAGATCTAAAACTCGCAGGTTGATGACCAAATGAAGACAACAACTTCAGATCGAATGATAAAATATTCCTCATATTATCACAAGAAGTTAACACAGACTAGCATATGAGCTTGATAAAAAGAAGTTATGTACTCACCATAACGTTCCATCTCTGTTGTCCATTTTCATTCTTCCTCAACAAGTGGGTTTGTATCCAATCCTAGGATCAGACTCTGCCACTTTTTACTGCTTGTGGATACTGAAAACTCTTGAGCTCCTACCTTACATATATAATGCCCTAGTCCTCCTCTGTACCTCAAATCTTTTTTTGCTGACTTTATTGCTCATTAAAAAGCAAGGAACAACCATTGTATGAGAAACCAATATCTGAAGCTCAAAGGCAGGAACACTGGTTCCCTTAGCATATTCTCATTTTTCCAGAAGTCACAAACAAAATGGTAGGGGGTTGGAAGGAGGGGGGTTGAGGAAGAATGAAAATGGACAATACAGATGGAACGTTATGGCGAGTACATGACTTCTTTATCTGATGTTGTCAACTGTCATTTGTTCAACAAGTGGGACAGAGTCCCCAGCTACCTGAATCCTGTGTGGGGTACAAGGAAGGATATTCCTAAGCACTGTTGAGCCAAAGGCTGCTCATCCCCTAGAGAGCAGATCCAACTAGTAACGAGTAATTAAGGTATGAGAAATAGTCAAAGTTGCAGCAGCATAAATATTGTCCATGGAAGATCTAAATAAAAATATTGATGAAATTGCCATAGACCTGGTTGAATGAGCTATCAAAGGTTTTGACAAAGATAAACCCAATTTGTTGTAGACAAATGAAATGCAAATCAGTTATCTACCTGGCTAAAGTTACTTTGGTAACTGGCTTGCCCAATTTTGATTCCGAAAAGGAGAAAAATAATTGCTCCGATTTTCTGAATAGAAATTTTCTGTTCTATGCAAATAAAAACATTACTGTCTGTGAATGTCCAATAACTGTAATGTGTACTTCCCTTTGTTCGAAAAATTTGGAAAGAAAACTGAATGACTGATTAGGTTTACAGGCTGGTACTAGGCTATCGGCCCTAGGGCCTATACAAGCCTAGCCATAACAATTCCTTGGCTATTTCTTCCTAGAATATTTACTTCCCTAGTCCCCTGTCTAGCAGGGTGACTGATGTGATCCCCGGGGTGAATTTCCTATCTCCCATCCAATCGTCAAAGTTCCTTTTGAAGAGGACCAAAGAGGCGCTCAGCTTGACATGTATGGGCAAGTCTATTCCAGAGTATGGGGAGTCTCTGGGTTAGGAACCTATCCCTCCAGTATGTTTTGTTCACTGTGATGACCAGGTTTAGATCCCTGGAGCATGTGGCTCTGAGGGACTGGGATTTCTTTAAGTGTAGCATGTACAACAGCACTGGGTTTGACATGGCCTTGTATGTTAAGCAGAGATCACCTCTGAGTAGACGATATGCGACAGAGTATAGCTGGAGCTTTTTTTAGATGGTCAGCATAAAGCATCTGCTTTAGGCCTGTGATTCTTTAAGTGAGGTATTTCTGTGGCCTTTCCAGTTATTGCAAAGTCACGTGAGGTACATACCAAATGGGGCGTTGTACTCTATAATGGTTCTAATAAGGGATGAGTACAGTGAGACAATGACCTCCTTTTTTCTGGCTGAAAAGCCCTTAGTGATGAGGTGTGCCACATAGAAGGATTTCCTGACTGTTGTGGCTATGTTGATATCGAAGGTGAGACCACTGTCCACCTGTGTCCCTAAGTCCCTTATCACACTTTCAGTGTTTAGTGTACTGCCACTTATGTGGTAATTCATGGGTACATGGTTTTATCCAAAGGGCATAACTATACATTTCTTGGCATTGAGCGTGAACCCATGGCTCTGGCACCAAGCATCTGTTTCTGTAAGGCCCTTCTGTAGAATATCCACATCATTTAGGGACTCACTAATGGCTCCCAGTTTGCAGTCATCTGCGAACTTCGTTAGCCAGAGTCCCTTAGTGCTGGCCTGTACTTCAGAGAAGTAGATGCCAAACAAGAGCGGTCCCAGGACTGAACCCTGAAGTACTCCACTTGTCTGGAGCTGGATTTTGAGTCTGCTACTTTTACAGTGTGGGTTCTGTCAGTAAGCCAGTTGGCAACCCATCGAGTGACGTACAGATTAATGCCCAGCTTAGTAAGTTTATCTACGATTCCAGAGTGGGGGATGGTGTTGAAGGCCTTGGCAAGGTCCAGATAGGCTTGTGGACCGCCTTACCCTCGTCCACGGCTCTGGAGACCGATTCGAAGAAGTCAATCAGGTTGAGGAGACAAGATCGGCCCTTTACGAAACCAAACTGGGTGAGGTCCAGTGTTTGAAGGTTGCCAATGCCTTTGTTTTAAGTTCCATGATAATGCATTCCATGGCTTTGCATATCAGGCTAGTCAGACTGATGGGACGATAGTTCCCAGGATCCAAGGTGGATCCCCCCTTGTGGAGTGGGATAACTGTAACTGTGCTCCGCTCATTGGGCATGAAGCCTGAGGTGAGGCTATGATTAAACATGACACTTAAGTGAGGTGCCAGTTCATGTAGTACACAGCCTGGGATGTCGTCTGGTCCCATGGATGCTGTATTCTTAGCTTTGGAGAGTGTTTTTTACCTGTGTGGCCGTGAGTATCGGAATTTGGCAATCTTTTGGCATTGAGATGGGCCCTTTAGGGGGTGAGAGGGGGGTGAAGTTGGCACTGACTCGATCTGCCAGAATATTGGCAATATCCTTAGGATCAGTACATTTAATGTCATTCTGTTATAGCTCAGAGCAGATCTGAGCATTGCCATTTAGATTCTTGACATAACTATAGAATGCCTTGTGGTTGTCCTTAGAATTTTTGGCAATTTTATTTTCATAACCAGCTTTGGAGGATTTTATGAGGGATCTCAGCTTCTTACTAAGGCTGGTAAGGGAGTTTTTTGGATCCTGGGATTTTCCTCTTTTCTGCAACAGTTTCTTCCTTGTTGTATAGTTTGTTTATGGCAGGGGACCACCAGATTGGGTTTTTTTTTTTTTTTTGGAGGAGACCGTCTTGGTTCTATATGGAATGGCATGACTCATGCACGAGTGGATGTGCTCTTACAGTGCCTTAGTGAAGGATTCAGCGGTCGAACTTTCAGTTCCCGTCTGCATGGGTGTCATGAAGTTTGTCACTTCTGACTTCAGTAGCATGAAGTTGGCTTTGGAGAATTTTTTTATGGAAATTTTCCTACTGGGGTGTGTGGGTGGGATGTGGACGTTAAGGGTGATTAGCTTATGGTCAGACCTGCCCAACAAGGGGTTGACCACTGGTGTGGAGCAATGATCTCCCATGTTGGTAATGACCAGGTCTAGGATATTTAAGCCCCTGGTGGGACTACGGATTAGTTGGTCCAGGGCGCTGGAATTTATGAATTCCAAGAACCGTTGGGCAAAGGTGTTGGTGCCCGAGTAGTTTTCCCAATTAATGGCAGAGTAGTTGAAATCATCCAGTATTAGGGTATTTGGTTGTATCTTAAAATTATCTAGTATGTTTAGAAAGGTGTAGTGAGAATTTTAGGGCATGGTAGGAGATCTGTAGCAAGTTACAATTTGGATTGCAGTCTTACCTAGTGTTAGTTGCACCTGTAGAATTTCAGATGCATTGTGTTGGGCAACTAGCCTGGAGGTGTGAATATTCTTGGTGAATATGGACACCCCTCCACCTTTAGTGCTTCTGTCCTGGTTTGGTGGCCGAAAAGTGTGGTAAGAGTTGTAGCCTGGTATTGCAGGGGTGCTCTCTGAAGCCTTGAACCAGGTCTCAGTTACTGTACAGACATCAATGTTCTCCATTTTTAGGAGTGCCTCGAAAGAGTGCATTTTGAGGTTTAGACTTCTAGCATGGAGTAGTATTACCTTCAGATTTTGCATGCTTGTATCTGTTAAGGTGGTGGATTTGTCCTTTTAGCCTTGCCTAAAAAAGGCACTACAGGAGTGGCAAGAGCCTTAGCCACTAACCTGAATCCCAGGGGTGACATGCGCAGACCATCTCTGGCAAAGCATCGTGGTTTGTCGATCATGTCGCCCCAGGCAGACCGATACTGGATCCCCTTTGAATGACATCAGAAACTTAGCCAATTGTTGAAGATAATCATTTTGTCCTTATACTATGGTATCACTCTGAGGGGCGGCCACAGTGGTGCAGTGGTTAACGTTGCCACCTCACAGCAAGAGGTTCTCCAGTTCGATCCTCGGCTGGGGTGCCTTCTCTGTGGAATCTGCATGTCCTCCCTGTGGTCATGTAGGGTGTTCTCCAGGTGCTCCGGTTTCCTCCGACATCCAAACGACATGCTGTAGGTTGATTGGACACTCTAAATTGGCCCTAGGTGTGAGTGTATGTGTGTGCCTTCTGTGGAAGGTTGGGTGCCAGGCTGGCAACTCAACACCGTAAAACTCCACTGCCAATCATGAGTGGACAAGGTGATCCACTATGGCGACCCCTAACCGGGAAAAGCCAGAAGAAGAAGAACTATGGTATCATTCTGGGCGAAGGCAGGATACTGCTCAGAGCTAGGGTCATACCCTGCCTGGGCCACATGATCTGAGAGCTCTTCCATGTCTCTTTTCATGTAGTCCAGGGAGGTATGTCTCAAGTCATTCACTCCAACATGGACAATGACAGAGTTGTATTTGTACTTGTTGTGGAGTGACTTGAGTGCATGCATTATGTGGTGGATCCTGGCACCAAACAGGCAGCTGACAGTAACTTTCTCCTTGTTCAGCCTGATGAGTGGGACCTCAGTGTGCCTGACTATAGAGTCACCTATGACTAAAGTGTTGGGTACATGGTCTTGCCTTAGGGGCTGTTGTTTAGTGGCACACTGGTGTTTTGAGCTATGTGTCACTTTGGGTGTGATTGGTGTTTGTGTTTCAGCTTCAGAGGTGCTTGTTGCTTGGGCAGGTTAGTGTTAAGGGCCTCCGCATTAGTGGGTTTAGTGTTACTATGTGGGGATGTTGGTGGCGTAAGTTTTGAAGGGCTATGTGTTGCTTGAGGTGTAGTGCAGGTGTTTAAGCCTTCTCCTCTTGACTGTCTAGCAAAATCTTGGCTGGAGAGAGCTTTGCTTCCAGTTTGGCTATGTAAGTGCATCTCTCGCAGGTTGTAGTGTTGGGTGGTAGCAGGAGAGGGTTGTCTGTGTACATGAGGCAATTGCTGCATTGCCCCAGTATGCCCAGATTCACCAGGTGGACAGGAGAATTCACTGGAAGCTGACCCTTGGACATACCTGGTTCGGTGTTTCTTTTGTAAAGTACAAGAGCTGTTTTCCCTTACCTTGTCAAGGTACTTTGCAATTATAGGCTGTTTAGTGCCTACGATTAATTTCTCCTCATTAACAAGGATAATTCAGTGCTTGTATCAGTTTAAGGCTTCCTAGTGCTTTCCAGCAGGTTTTAGAGCAAGTGCTAGTCACAGGGATTCAGATTTTAGTGCTACTACTGGAAACCAGCTAGTTCTAAGGGAAAATTTGAGTAGCAGACATTCTGGCATCAGGAACAGTTTAAAGTGCTAGACTCATAAACTAATGAAAGTGCAGGAGAGCAGAGAACTAGCAGCTCTACTGGAAAAAAATTGAAGAGCACCGCTCAGAATCTTACAAAAAATCCTGGATACAGTAAATCTGTAAAGGGGGCTACACTAGTTCAAGGAAAGGTAGGAAACGTGTTTTTTATTTATTTATTTTTTTTTAAGTAGAAAGTGAAGAGGTAGAAGATAATGAGAATTCAATATGCACCAGACCACCACAAGAACAGCGTGGGTATGTGGGAAAAACAGTTGTACAGAGAGATTACAGACACATTACATCAAAAGTGCAGACGAAAAATGAGAATAAACTATCATCTGTTCTGAATATCACAGCAGACAGTAAGTCAGTCTCTCAGCACAGTTTGAGTAACAGGTATATCTGATTTAAAGCACAGAAAGTTAGATTATGCCATCACCATAGGAAGGAGGGATGGGTTAGTTCACAATGATATCCTATCTTTATGACAATTTAAATAAGGAGGCTTAGAAGATAAGTTTTGAAGTTATGAGACTCTTCTAGCAGAGGTTATGGCTACTAAAAAGGCAGTTTTCCAGGTTAAAAATAGTAGTTCACACTTTGCTAACGGTTCAAGCTTGTAAAACTACATTCAAATTATATGGTGGAGTTGGATCTTTAAAAGGGGGTCGCCGAAGAAATGTTCCCCTTATAAAGGCCTTACAAAGTTTTGAAGAAGCTAAAGTGGAATTGTTTACTCCTGTATGAAAATTAGAAATGGCAGCTAGTTGTAATAATTGAGGAGCTAGCCTCTTCATTAAAAAATTATAGCCAAAAACTCAAGAACTTTAGGTACTGGTGAGGAAAAAATTCAATGTCTTTCTGTTATGGCCAAAACAACAAATCCTTTCCATTTACTTTTGTAAATCTTCCTAGTGGAAGCTTTATGAGAAAACAAAAGAATGTGATGGACGGGAGGAGAGCCTGGGTTGTCTAGCTATGAATGGAAGTGGAAAAACTATGTGGTCAACGTTAGGCCTAAAATATCCTCGTGAATCATGTCTGTTAGGTGAGACAGGAAGTCTGGAATTGGATCCAGAATTCATGGAGGACAAACTAGATGAGGCCAAAAAAGGGGAACCAAATCTGATGAGGCCAATAAGGGACAATGAGGATGAATGTGCTCTTCAAACGAGATGCTTTCTAGAGAAACCTGGGGATTAGTGGAGTTGTGGGGGGTAAGCATAGAGGAGACCGGGGGTCAATCTTGGAGGAGAGTATCTTTCGGTGATTGTCTTTCGGTGATTCCCTCACTTGGGGGGAGGGGGCAGATCAGGACAAAGAACCTGTTGCATTTGTTGTTGAGGGGAGTTGCAAAGGAAGTCACAGCAAAGTTCCTTCTTTGTGGCCGCTGCTACAACCATGGCATCTACTGGTCCTCCTTTACTCCAAAATTCCTTACCTATGGGTGTGCCAGTATCCAGTCAGGTCTCTTAGGGATCAGGTCAACAGAGTCAGGTTGCTTCCTCAGCCACTAAGAGATCAAGTCAATGAGCTCATCGGTGGGCGGAGTCACCCAGGAGATAGCTGGGCCAGCCCCAAAGGCTTCTAGAATACCAATTCCTCTTGGAAAGGGTTGTCAAGAGACCCCTTTACTTGAAGATCTCCAGAATGTCTCTAAAGGAGACATCGTCAGGTGGCCATGTTGGAGACCCTTCATCAGAATCAGTATCTTCTGAGTCCAATTCTTGGAAAGAGTCTAAGTGCCCCCTTTTGCACTTTCTCTTCTTAAGGACTTATGATACTTCTCTCAGACATCCTGCCGCAGAAGATACAAGTATACCCTGCTGGGTAGCCTGGAGACTTTAGGCTGGCTGTCCCTGTACAGCAGAAGGTTGAAGCTCAAGACAGAAAGAGAAATGGGGGTTGGGAAGAAGGATCCAATGAGAAAGGGGAGGAATCATCCTTCCTCTAGGAAGCACAGAACTCTTTCCACCATCTCAAAAGCAGAATGCCAAATATAGAAAGAGGCTGATGGAGCTGATAAGACATTCTTCTGGATGGTTGTCTCCTTCCAACATTAGGACAGTCCACCCAAGGCAGAGGTCAGAGCACAGCTGTCCAATATTGAGGTTCCAAGGGGTAGAGATGAATCTGACAACTTTGGAACAGACTGCAACACCTCAAATCCAGCAACAGCGCTATTCCTCCAAGAGCCATCAGGCTCTGACACACTTTGAGCTGGTCCACTCGGAGATGGTATCAGAGTGGAAGATATAATGATCTTTGGATCAGACATGGAAGGTTCCCAGATTGTTGGATCCAAGTGCTCTGAAACAAAAGGTCGAATCAGAGAAGGAGCTAAAATAGGTAGAGTAGTACTTGTAAAGGTCTCTGGACCTGAAAGGGTAGGAGCTGGGGGAACTCCCATCTGAATTTGTGCTGAGAGAAATGTCCTCATCATTCTAGCTGCATCTGCTTTGGTCAGACTTCTGGAAGAATGAGAAGAGGAAGCAACTGAAGAGTTCCTGGAATGGTGAAGTCCCTCTAAGAAAGGCGATGGAAGGCAGGAGGGTACTGGATCCTGAGACATATCACATCCAAAGAAGCATCTTCAGATTTGAGTGTGTAGAATCTGACGACGTGGCTCTGGCATCAGAAGCTGTTAGATCTGAAAGTTTCACCTTCAGATCTAATGAAATCGGATCCATTCATTTAGATACCCTAACAGGTTGTTCTGCAGTGTAAGCTGAGCTTGTAACATATCAGGAAGGGTCTTGAAGGACGTTTCTTTTCTTTTTTTTTCCATTTTCTTGGGGGAATGAGATCCAGATATATCTCAGAAAAAGATGTAGGAAGTAATCCTTTTAAGATTTTTACGACCCAAGGATTAAAGGTCTTACATATTTCACAAGATACATTTAAACGGGCTGGACCTAGATAGCACGCACACACAAATCATGTGCATCTAATCAGGAATTTTGTGGTCACAGGCCTTACATTTCTTAAACCCTGATGGTTTTTCAGCCATTCTGGAGAAATAACTCTCACTAATAAGAAAAAGATTTTTTTTTGAAAGAAAGGAGAGGAAGAAAATGAAAAGTTACTATGATAACTGAAGGAGCTACTTTAATGGTATAGAATTAGGAAGGGAAGAAAGGAAAATACCCACAATGGCAATATTAATTTACACTAAAGTGTAGAAAGGGTAATAGAGGTCTATTATAGAAAAGAACAAAAAAGGCTAGACATATATAATTTACCTTTGCTCACTAACAGGAAAGCTCAAGAGCTAACAACGACCATGTCTGTACACATAGGCAGCAAACGAAATCTGAAGAAAGGAGGAGGACTAGGACATTATGGGTAAGGAAGGGGCTAGAGAGTTTTCAGTATCCACGAGCTGCAAAAAGAGGCTGAGTCAGATCCAATTATCGGATTTGAACCCACTTGTTGAGGAACGAATGAAAACTGACATCAGATCTGAAAATTCTAAAAACAAGTGTTGCAGAAGAATACACTCCCCCCAAATTTATCAAAAGCCTTCTCATCCATGATGAACTTAATATGATCCGATTAATGGAGAACATCTGGCTGGCTATCATATAAATTACAGGCTGTGACAAAAACATTCTCAAGAGCAGAGTGAACAGGAGGAAAAGAAGAAGGCTCTAGAAATTCCAGTGGTAACAAATTGTAACACTTTGAGTGACTGAGAAACATCACTGTGTTCCTAGTGAAACAACTGATTCACTCTGGAAATAATTTCAGAGAAATAGAGTCCTTCAAAATTACTAACTGAAGCCATACTTTCCACAGGATATGAATCAGAAGTCTGAGGACAAAACAAAGTCTTCCCTTCACAATCATTTTGAGGTTTAAATTCATAAAGCTCTCCAGAAAATGAAGAATTCCTTTTTTTTTTACCAGAAGCAACCATACAGGAAAGCTCAAAGGCCTGTATTAAACCCTGAGCTAAACCCAATAAATTACTACTGTCTGAGGTAACAGAGACAAAAGACATATGCCCAAGTGTAAGTTTATTTTTGGACAGGAATTTCTGCAGAAAAAAGACCAGTTTAGCTGTCAAAACCTGCCCCAGGGATGGTCACAACTTTCTGGCTAGGCAGAGAGGGATTCTTTGCCCCTTCTCCCAGGAACAACAAGAGCAGCTCCCCCTTGCCTACGAAGGGCACTCAAACATACCTGCAGAGGATGTGTCTAGGCCCCTGTCCATGGTGGCTGTAAGGAATGCAGCTGCCGGAATCCACATAAAAAGACCCGTAGTCTGAGAAACCAGGTTTGGCCACAGTAGAGCCACCCACCTATGGTTGAGCCCCTTGAACAGCCCACAGTTCTAGCAAAGGCTGCTTGACAATTTTCTATATTATACACAAAGATAGACTTCAGAGGACTATTCCACAGGCAGATAGCAAAATGCAGAAGGTGTGATGGTGAAGACAGAATTAATAGGATTTTTTTTGGAAATAACAAGCTGGAAGATTAAAAAAAAAAAACTTAAATAGTACTTGGCAGAAATGTTGGGTAAGCAAATTGTTGTTAAGAAAATTATTTTGAGGTGAGATATAGGACATGAATGCCTACAATTAGTAAGGCCTTGCTAAGTTCATCTCTACCGATTACTAAAAAAATAACTACTGGAAAATCAAAATCAAAATCGAGACCTACTAAAAAAAGTAATTACTGGAAAATCAAAATCAAAATCAAAATCTAGACCAACTATAGTTGAAGTATAAAAGAACTGTAGGTAGGATTTCAGAAGAGGTAAGGACCAAATTCCATAAAAATAAATGGAATTTGTGGGAAATATACATGCAGAATAATGCTCAGGAGAAGGAGGAAGACAGTTTTAAGGGAAGGCAGGAAATGAGCAATTTATGTCTTGCTGGAGTGAATGAAAATTGTTAAAATGCATATGTGTAATGCATCATAACAACAATGAAAAACGTTAGTACTTTGTTTTCTATCAATGTATGTATGCTCGTGTTACTATTTAAAATGTGATGACTGCATACTGATGTTTAAAATAATTATGGATACAAGTTATTTATGTATATCCTGGTTGAACAACTTGCCAGATATCAGCAGAACCTTGTTGGACTGGAACAGTGTGGGTTTGTGAAGGAAATGACAGACTTTCAATAATACCTTAACAAAAAAAAATTTGCAGTAAAGAACATACAAATCTGTGTAGAATGTGACTTAGATTGGTCTTTATGCTGAAAAAGCAATGGAGTAGGTTGAATGGCAATACCAAAGGCAGGTCCTATTAAAGTTCAGGAAACACATTAAATTAGAACTATCATTTGCAATTTATCAGATCTCACAGGAAAGAGTCAAAACACATCTGGGTCTTTCTAGACCTTTTAGTTTAATCATAGGAACTAAGCACGGCTATCCCCACCATAATTTTGTTTGCATTGTGCCCAGAACCCCTTATAGTGGTAATCCAGTCTCCAATAAGCGGATATATTATTAAATGGGCATAATGGTATAATTTCCTCATATGCAGATGACAGTCTTCTATTTCTGCCATTGACAGAGGAATTTACAATGACTATTTAACTTTATAGAATTAGGAAAAATCTGCAGGCACAAAGTTAATCAGGATAAAACTAGTGTTGTAGCTATAGATTATGCTCCTTCTCTCTCTCCTGAACTGACAGCAGGCTTTCCACTCCTTTAGGAAATGGAGTATGTGAACCACTGGGGGGGGGGGGGGTATTTCCCTCCGCTTCTACAAATAAGACCAATGAGGCCTTTAAATGGATTAGGAATGATGTCAAGAGATGGAAGATGCCATCACTGGAAATGGATTAACTGGTGCAAGCCTTGGCTTTTTATCTGCTCCTATTACTGATAAGGTGATGTTCCCAAAGGAATAGAAAAGGCTGGATATCCATGATACTTGGATTTAGCTACAGGCAGCTGAAATGGAAATTTTGCAGTCATTGCAAGCAAAAGAGTATGCAACAATATGGAAAAACTTGCTCCTTTTGTTTGGCGCTAAGACAGTGGTAAAAAGCAAGGGTCATCTTTTGATATTTAAAAATATGACATTTCCTACCAACTTATCATTTAATTTGCTTGTGGAGGCCCTTCAAACATTAAGGCTTTACCATGGAATACTGCACTTCCTTTAACAAGGTATTTTTCTGTTTGAGAAGGAGTAGATGTAGAGTTGCAGAGCTGAGGAGAAAGAAGACCCATATAAAATATTTTGAGGATCTAAATTTGAAGAGCAATAACAACAATCTAAAACAGCATACAACAAATACTCCAACTGAAATGTTAAACATACTTGTTAAACATACTTGAGCTTTAGCCATATTTTTGACCCCAAAGTTTTACATTTCATCAAATCTCCCCAAGCAATGTACTTTTTATAATCATCATATTCTAATCCCATCGGTTTCTCATTATATATAAGGACCTGTTGCAAAAACATTACTCTCCAACTGCCTTTCCTTTAAATAAACTCAGTAAAACAGGGTCACTCAACAGTCAGCTCCTTCATACCCCAATCTTGTCTAACTGTTCCAACTGCTGTTGCCTTCTCTTGAGCTCTTTTCTTTACTCCAGTAACAGAGCAGCAAGGAAAACTGACTGCAAAGAGGATGTCTATCAACAAAACTGGCTGATGTCTATCAAATGCATTGAGAGACAAAGCTGCAAATAATAAGTGATTACCTACTGCGTACAGACACGGTGCCTGCATAGTTAAATTAAGAAATGTTTTAATGTTTTAGAAGTGCATTCTGAATGCCTGAGACACAGAAGCAGAACACCTGTTCTTGTACCTGGTTGCTGGCTGCTGAAGAAATACAAGTGCAAGCAATGAATGTTGACAAAGATGAGTCAGGCTTCAGCCATGTTCTTGTAGCTGCAGTTATATCAGGACTGGCTGTTCTAATCACACTTCGTAAAGTAATATATTTTTTTTTTAAGGAAATTGCATACAATTACTATAGCAAGGGAAACACTGTTGTGTGAGTTTATTTGGGCATGTTTGTTCCTCCAAATGCAGATGGGAGTGGGATGATCAAGAGTTTAGCTTTAAAGGGGTTGGCAGTATCCCTGCAGCTGGGTAAGTAACTTATGGAGTGAACTGGTATGTATTACTGTTAGGAGGTTCCAGGGCCTATTATGGTGGAAATGACGATCCTGTGTGGAAGAACTTGGTGCACGCTGATCAGTGGGACAGAGGGACATCTTGGAGTCTGGTGGATGGGGTTGCATAGAGAAAGACAGAGTGGCATGGACAAGACCAGGAAATGAAGTAACCGGTGGCACACATTAGAAATGGGGAGAGGACAAGGTGTAAGCCTGGCTAAGGAAGAGGTGAGAAGTAAGTGATGCAACCTGAAAACAACTATATAGGTACAGCAAAACTGGATGGAAGAACTGCAGTATCAGCCAAACAATGAGGGAGTCACTATAACAGTGAATCAGAAGTTCATAAGACAAGAATATATATTACCTGAGAAAATTAATGCAGGTTGACACAGGCAAAACAAGTGTAAACTATTTAACATCTTTATTAAAATATTATTTAAGACACAGGCACGCATACATTACTAGAAAAGAAAAAAAGAAAACATTTTAACATTTCTTTCATTTACACACATTATACAAGTTTTCTTTCTAACAACTGTTTCAGTCCCACATTAAACTGCTCAATTCATGCCTTCTCTTAAACATCACTTCTCCTGAACATTATTCTGCATGCTTTGTTCCCACAAATTCCATCTATTTCTATGTAATTTGTTCCAATAAGGCAAGCTTATGAGTATAATTTTAACTAGATTCACAGGTAAGTACTAGGTTAGCTGCCCTTGTGGGTAATTTAAGGCTACCCAATTCTCTCAAAGGTGAGACTCAAACCCTCTACCTTGTTCCTGTCAAGTAAACACCTTAACAATTATGCCAATCCCCAACCCATCTGTTAAAGGTAAAGCTCCAGTATACAAACCTGTATAATCCAATGTATAAACTACATAGTCACAACACTGGAAGGGTAAGTTTACAGTCAGAAGTAGGAAAAAAACTCTCAATACATTCAGCTACATGAAAAGTGTTTTTAACATTGGGGGTGGCACAGTGGTGCAACTGTTAGTGTTGTCGCCTCACAGCAAGAGGCTTCTCAGCTGGAGTGTCTTCTCTACGTAGCTTGCATGTCCTCCCTGTGTTCGCATAGGTTTCCTCCAGGTGGTCTGGTTTCCTGCCACATTCCAAAGACATGCAGTAGGTGGATTGGACACACTAAACTGGCCATAGGTGTGAGTATTTGTGCAAGTGCGTGGTGTGGAGGAACTACTGCTGCAGGGCTTGCTACCCAGTGGTGTAATCCTTGGTTCTAGTTGATTGTCCCCGTTGAAAAGACACCCTGACCCCATGTGCAGAAATGGGGTATGTATGGATGGATGCATTAAATTATCACTTAAGACATAGGCAAACATACACTAACCAAAAAGAACACCATTTTAGCATTTTTCCAGTTAAATACAATATACACCACATACATTTTCTTTGCTACTATCATCAGTACATCATTACAAAAAATGGAAATCAAATTTAATAAGGCCTTATTATGTCTAGGCAACTTAGATCCTGCATCCCAGCTCAAAATAACAATTTCTTTGCTTACAATCATTTGCTCACCCATGTTTCTGATAGGGTACTCTGTAGGGAATTTTTAAAATCTATTAACTAATTACACTCCCAAAACATATGTTACCAGTTACATCTTCCTTCTCAATCACACCTCCAACATTTGCTATCTACCTGAGGAAAAATTCTTTGAAGTCTGCTTGGGGTATAAAAATAACTATGCAAACACTTCAAGCAACGATCCTAAACCATCTGTACTTGGTTGCATACTTAGTAGCCATACATGTGTCTTCCCATTGTTTTCTGGTAAATTGCTTTTCCAGTCTCTCTTCCCAATCTTTTCTAACCTCATCGGATTAATTCTTATAGTTATCAGACAATATTTTATATGTCCTACTAATAATCCCTTTAACATGTGCATCTGTCCTAGATTCAACTAAAAACTCTACCAGAGAGGGTCTTTCACTTACAATTCCACTATCCCTTTGTATGTCAAGTGTTTTTATTCTTGAAGTCAAGAGTGAACCTGGTGGCCCTCCTATGTGTTACAGCAAAAGAGCTCAGGCAGTATATCTTCTGTGTAGCAGAAAAGCAAAGTTCCATGGACCAAGACCCAAGATACTTGGCAAGGGTAGGTACTGAAGAAACTTGAGCAGTTCCTTACAGGAACAGGTACATAAATAAAAAAACAGCTCCAATGGTTGTAATACAGCTGTAACCACAAAATATTGAAGAAAAAAAAAAAAACAATATAGAACTTTAGGAAAGATGGTAATAAAAAAATAGCGGATAGCCACACTATCCCTTGAGTCACAGCTGGAATGGTGAATACCACAAAGAATACTGCAGCGTTATTGTAAGGAGTACTGTAGCAATGCACTAAAATGAGAGTAACCAGAAAAAGCAGACTAAATGCAATTATAAAACCAGCAAAATCAAAAACTATCTGCATGAAAAATCCACACCACAGGTATGAAGCTACAAACTTAATACTCAGATACTTAAACGTTAATTAAATTTGTAATGTCATACCAGTGGTGTGAATTTTCTTTTACACAGATAGTTTCTGGGATCAAAAACTAGTGCCCAGTGACAAGGAAAATTAACAAAAGGTCCTTGATCCACTATCAAAAGATGAGAAGGAACTAGATAGGTAACGTTCTTCACTGAAAGTCACAACTGCCTTTAATTAATATGTTAACATTGTAGTCCAACCTGATCAAAGGCTGGTACAAGCCAAACTAGTGGACCATGGTGTGGCAAATTAAAATGAAGTAGCAAATCTTTAGTGGTGACAATTCATGCTGAGGAAATGTATCTGGGGCAAGCCCCACAATACCAGAAAAATTATGCAAAATGTTAGGTTAATACCATAACATGCTCCAGGACCCATAAAGTAAAGCATACATTATATGTTTCTCCACTTAACGTCTATACATAAAACACACACCACACACGATATATGTGTTTGGTTGCTTTGTTTTCTCATGTGGCTAGACATGCTGCTTTGTCCACAAAATTATTCCTTCCAATTTTCTACTTCTGCCTTCCACGAATGAGTCAAAGGACACTAGAATCAGAAAGTCTACAACTGTCCTAAGAAAGAAAGAAAGAAAGAACACATTGCAGATTATTTTCTACTGATTTAACTCTGGACACAGTCCTCATCAATCATCTGCATACACCACGATGCAACTACCAGTTTTAAATCTTCCTATGGAAGCTATGAGCCAATGTGAGGCAGCAAGAAACTCAAGTTTAGTACGAGTTTCTACTTTTCTTGCATCTTTCTTAGATCTACTGAACTATTTTTTTCCTGTTTGACTTGCTGTCTGCATGCGTACTAATTGCTAAGCTAATCAAAGGTTAGCCGAACTAATGTGACAGGACGACAGACGCTGAAGGTCCCACGGTTTATCCATCATTTCAGATAATGCATTTTCTCCGAAACTATATTTTATGTTAAACAACTCAGGTTTTAATTACAATGACAAAGTAGTGAAAGATTCATGAGTGCTGGCAATTAATTTTACATACTCATCTATGCATTGCGTATTGAACAGATAGCAGTGAAAGATCATTAATTAAATAAACATTCTGACAACAGTTTATAACATGCTGAATGTGACACATATTTCATAAATCAGTTTTTTTAAAAAGTCTTTTAAAACATTCTGACAACAGTTTATAACATGCTGAATGTGACACATATTTCATAAATCAGTTTTTTTAAAAAGTCTCTAGGGAACGTTTAGTATTTAATGCTACACTGCAATGCTGTGAAGGTGACATTTTAATGAAAAACATTATCACAACCAAATGTGCTGTATGTACATTATAATGTTCTGGATGCTGACAAAAATCTAAACCATTGGCAGCCTCTGTAGGTTTAGCTCAGAGGGTTAAGGCTATAAATCACTAACAAGAGTTTTATACTATATTCCTATATTTGATTCCTCCAGTTTCTAACTACAGACTATATGTCTGAACAAGTCATTTAACCAGGATGTTGTGCCAGGTCATCGTTAAAAAAGATGCACTTATAGTGGGCTCACCTTATTAGCAAATAGATTAAATTAAAAAGGTACCAATCAGCTGGATGGAGAACAGGCTGGGAATCTGTCTGCGATACTGACAACCTGAGCTCAGGAACAGACTTTGGCCAGGGGTACAGCAAAAATCAACAACTTATACAAACACAGCTGCTTCAAAAAACTAAATTAACAGCTGCCTTTAAAAAATACCTCTCTTCTACATTATTTTTACCTTCAGCTGAAACTACTCAAATCTGAAGATGGCCAAACAAATCTTTACCCTCTTCCACAATCAATAAATCCTACAATATCCAATAACACCCACAATTCCTCAGTGTCTAAACTAACTATACTGTCAGAAAAAGTCACAGCTTTGTACAAATTACATGCATCAGTACTTGTAGTATAAACAAGTGTGCCTCCTTGGAAGCATGAACAGAAAATCCTAACGTAGCATTTCTTACTGAGCCATGGCTTAAAGATTCTTTTTGCTCTTCTTACATCCAAGACAACTACTGCATTCTTTGCACAGTAGACTTGGTCCAAAAATCAGCAGGGGAATCACGCTTCTAATCAAACAAACTTAAACAAAGCCATCTTACACATGGGCAAATGTCTGCTACCAACAATCCAAAACAATTTTGGAAAGAAATAAAACAGTCTTTCAACTCTAGGGACATAACTGACGAGAGAGATAATTAATTTAACACCAATCGAGCAGAGAATTAAAGTATTATCTCTTCCACTGAAACCATCACTAACACAGTTTACTAATGCTAGCGCTGACCAAATTACTCAAAGTAATCCCCAGCTCACAACTACATATTTTGGCAGGGTATGCAGCCACCATTCTCAAGTGCTTTCTGAGAAGAAAACCAAAATTATTAAAGAACTTGAAACCTTACACCTGTACTTTCACTGCGCTCTTATTAGGAAAGCAACAGACAAAACAGCTGAGCCCCTAACTTTATGCACACACACAGACACACACACACGTACATAAACATATACACACACACACACACGTACATAAACATATACACACACACACAAACATACATGTACATATTATATATATATATATATATATATATATATATATATATATATATATACACACACACACACACACACACACACACACACACACACACACACACACACACACACACATGGGTTCACTACATAATCTTGAAATATCGAATTTCAAAATCTCGAGACTATGTAGCCGAAACCCCTAAATACCGAAAGACCAGAAGCGCGAAATTCAAAATCCTGATGTTCGGAGATAATGAAGTAGCTCTTCTGGTGTTGCGGTTTGTTGATGGATAGGTGGAAGTTCAGGTAAGTATCTATGTGTAAGTGCGTTGCTTAGGGGCTTTAGTGTGTTGTCAGTGTGTGTTGTGACTGTGATGTCTGTGTGTGAGGGACTGTATAATGTGTGGGTGTGAATTTCCCTTGTGTGTTTGTTTGTGCAATCTCGGATTTAGTATATTTAAGTGGGGGGGGGTGCAGGAGGGCTTGCCCCCCTTCTTATCTGTAGTGTAGGATGATATGTTTGATTGTGGGGGGAAGTTGTGTGCATGTGTGTGCTGTATGTGTGTTGTATGTTCGATATTTTGAATTTTGCGCTTCTGGTCTTTTCGGGTTTCGGCTACATAGTCGCAAAATTTTGAAATTCAATATTTCAAAATTTCGAGATTACGTAGTGAACCCATATACATGCATTACATATTATATATAAAAAAATGATAAAGCCTCTCACTTACAACAGCAATTGTTCTACCAGCCCTGACACGTCATCATTATACCTCTTCCTAAGGTACCCAAGGCAAACACCCATAACACCTATCTCCACTGTATGTCTGCTTGCAAATATCTTGGAAAAAGTTCAGTTGCTTAAAACACTTCTGTCAGATACAGCAAGGTTTCAGAATTGGTTTAGCACAACTAATGCTACACTCTCAGTATCTGACACTAAATACAGCAATGAAAATGATGGTCTCCTTACACATGGTATTTTTGTGAAAATGGCCCATGCCTTTGAAACTGCTGACCACAACAAATCTCCTCAGGAGAAAAGGCCACTGCCTGGGTCCATAGCTATCTTGACAGCAGTACCTTTCAAATTTACTTTAACAACCAACTGCCCACTAATGGAACATGAAAAAAGGTGCCCCAAAGGCACTTTTCTAGGCCCATTACAATTTTTCTTATTCATTAATGACATAACTGATGACTTAACTGAACTTAACCCTACCCTCTACTCAAATATTTTATTACTTTAGGCAAACAGATGACCCACAGTACTCTCCTGCATAGACTTATATTAGAAGAACCAGAGCCACTCGTACTTTTACATATTCTACACAACTAGCAATGGTGTGTGTGTGTGTGTGTGTGTGTGTGTGTGTGTGTGTGTGTGTGTGTGTGTGTGTGTGTGTGTGTGTGTGTGTATATGTTTTCAGAAATATACTTCAGAGACATTAAGTCTTGATGACTAAATGGAGATTTGCTCAGTTCGGCGCTCTTCAGTGCTAGGAGGTTTACCGTGCTGTTATGCGTAATTCAGAGAAAACAAGAAAGAGACTACACAGAAAAGCAAAAGGCTACAAAGCCCTTTCCCATCTAAATGCTTACTGATTCTATGCACTGAAAAGGACCATCTAAATCATTTATGTGGTACCAGCTTCTACTTAAAGTTCAGGCCTTCACATGACAGCTAGAAGTTTGGGTTCCAGAGAAGGATCAGAGGATCTGTTTTTGACTTGCTGGCTTTTGCAAAGATGTTGGGACAGGGTGGCAAGATGAATTCCGGCCGGTTAAGTCCTACAGGGCAAAGTTTTATAGTAGAGTATGTACACGTTTAACTTGTCTGGCATGCTACTGCACTTCAATGTAAATCCTGTTGTGTAAACTACATAAGAGCCTAGTCTACAACACCCGAGGCAACCGCCACAGTCATTATTATAGATCATGTGAATGTCACTGCCTTCTCGGTTTCAGGTTAATTGCATTAGTGTGATTGACTTGACTCCAGTACATTGTAAAGGTCACTGGCCTGATTCGCATTCATTAGCCTTAGTAGTCAAGTCAGATTTGTTTATTTATTATTTACTACTTTTTTCTTAACTGAACTACAACTTTAGCACTATTTATTTAATAAATCTACATTTGTTGGTGTACCATACTCTGGTGAAACTTTGGTACCATTTACTTGACTGTTTGCACTCTAAGATTGCATCACAGATGATAATTTAAACTATCATATATCATTTTGATGATGTACCGTGCACTTTAAAGCCATCGCAATGCATTTTTGTAGTGCTGCTTGTTAAGAGCGGAAACTTGTATATTTATTGTTCATCTGACTGCTTGCACTTAAATTAGTTAAATTCACAAAAAATACTGCTATTTTTCACACACAGAATATGCTCTGCTTATTACCCAATAGAATGCTCATCTGCTTACATCATTAAGATGTAATGGTGCTGTTCTGCTGTCTGCCCCTTTTCTGTGTAGTTTCTTGTTCAACAATTTGCCGTGCTGTGCCTTGCTAGTATTGCACTGCTGCTCATTAACTTTTTAAAAAGATTTAGTAAAACTCATTTTAAGCAAGTGAGAAGTTCACATATACTAAAAGAAAAAGAAAACACAGCAACATTTTTTCAGAAAGTTTTCAATTTTATCAATTATCATTCATTCCAAAATTAAAAAAAATGCTCAATTTCTGCCTCCTCTTAGACCTCACTCCAACTCCTCCTGAACATTATTCTGCAGGATCTGTTTCTTCTACACAATCCATTTATTTCTATGTAATTTGCTTTTTCCTTTTTCTAAAAGATCTCACCTCCAGGTCTTTTATATCCTTTACAATATTCAAAACTCCAATTATAGTTGGCATACATTTTGATAATCATTTTCTAGCAAATGTTTTTTATACAGCGAATAGCATTACACTAGTAAGGCATTACATCCCAGCTCAAAAAAATAATTTTCTTAGTGACAAACATTTGTTCTCCCAACATTTCTGACAAACTATTGCTTAAGTAACCAAACTGCCTACTCATAATATTCTTTAGGAGCCATGTTCCCAATCACCTCCTTCTTTCCCATCACTCCGGCAGCATTTGCTTTCAGTGGGAAAAATCTACGAAGGCTGCATGGGGTACAAAAATACTTATGTAATTAAACACTTCAAAGCAAAAATCATAAACCTCATGTACTTTGCATTCATGGGAGCCATTCTGATGTCATCCCATTGTTCCTTTGTAAATTATATTTCAGTTTTCTCTTCCTAATCTTTTCTAATCTCCTCTGACTGACTCTTATATTTATCATGCAATATTTTGTATATCCTGCTAATTATCCTCTTTTTTTTAAACACTAACTTCTGTTCTAGTCTGAATGAAAAAAAACTCTGCCCATGTTTTAAGTGAAAGGTCAGCTCTGGTAAAGAAAAAGTGCCATCAATTATTGGTAGGGAAGGCAGTCTCAAGCCTGTAGTCCAAAACTTCTGTTTGGCCTCATCCCACTCTATTGGCTTTACCTCTCACATTATTTGCTCCCAATACCACAATTCCTTTGCTAATTTTCTCTAGTACCCTCCTTGCCTACTTTCTATACCCCTACTTAGTCATCTTTATTGGCAAAATCTCCTTTCTCCATTCCCATTTTAGTTTAGTTCTTAAAATACTTACTGCTTCTTTATGAATATAATACAACCTATGGTTATTCTCTTTAAGGACCTGCATCCAAAATCCCATTCTCTCCTTATTTCTTGAACTTTCACCACACTTAATCATAATCATCCCTTTGCACTTCAAATTATACCCTTCTGCTTGTGTTATGTATATGAACCTTAACTGTGCAGCTCAAAGGCATCCCTTCTTTCAGATAATCCTAAACCACCTATTTCAAAGGGGAGAATCAACTTATCCCACTTAATTCTTGCCTTCCTCCCCTCCCAAACAAATTCCTTCACCTCTTTACTAATTACCATCCCAAACTTTTCATCTGTTAGATAAAAATATGCCTGGCTTGTACATAAAGAGACTAAAGTATCATAATCAACAACTTTTATTTTCTCAATTTTTGTGCAACTTTTTTACTAAATTCCATTGTATTATCCTTATCTGCCATAAATGTCTACATTTTAAATTAAAACACCTAAATACTCAACTTATCATTTACTTCTAAACTAATTTGTGTGTGGGCATGTAGGTCAATAAAATAGCTTACCCATAAAAGACAATACATCCAGAAAAGGACATTTTGATATTCTGGAGCATTTTGAGATAATTCAAGTACACAATATTATCATCTGCAAATAAAGCTAACTTTTGTTGATTACCATAGTAGCATTTAAATCCTTGAATTTTTGACTCCCTATTTTTATTGCCATGGCTTTAAATATAAAACAAATTGATACAGGACTCCCCTGCTTGGTTCTTCTTTTGAAAAACATAGCTTGCTGAATAGGAACCCTCCCAACTTAGTTCTTTCCTCTGACCACTGATATGGCCACCTAAATAACCATGTTATTTTATACAAGGAATGCAAATGCTACCACTGCCCTATTAATAAACTTCCAGCTGACTCTGCTGAATGCTTTCTATGCCTAAAGACTCAACAGCAATAGTGATCTTCCCCTACATTCTGTTTCTTTCTGGATCATCATTGCTCTATTAATGGTATAAAAATGCACGACTTGCCTCCTCAGAACCAACTGATCCACATTTATCTATTTTGGAAACACTGCTGCCATTCATTTGGCTAGTATACACATAAATACTTTATAGTCATGGTTTAAAAAATTAAATGGGTCTAGAAAAAGCTGGATCTGTAGAAGCCTTACCCTCTTTGGGTAACACAGTCACCACCACTTTCTTCCAAGATGCTCATATGTCTTGCCTTTTTAAATAATGTTAAACAAAACCTTCCAAATCTTTATCATGTTCTTCCTTCCCAACTTCTACAAAAAATCGTCCTATCATAGCTATTTAAAGCTTAGCCTCCTCTTCCTCTAAACCTTGCACAACTTAAGTGTTACATAAATATTTCCATTTGTATCATTTCTTGGTTTCCATATCTCTTTGCTGTATACAAATTTTCATAAAATTTCAAAAATAATGTCTCTAATAACCATGTACTATCTTGTTACTTTTCTCGTTGTAGGCTCCCTAAATTTGGTGATAATCCTATCTAATTTTGGTCGCCAAAGTCATTATGCTAAAAGTATTCGTGCTCTGGAGGGATTATCAAAATATTTGCTTGACAACCTTTCTAAACCCATGCATAATGTCCAAATACTCCCTTAATTTTCCATTTAGCATTCTGCAGTTAATCATTTTCTTGTTCTGTGAGACTTCCCTTATTCTGAAATACTTCAACCTTTATCAAGTCTATTAAATAATTCCTGTTACTTTCCCCAAAGATCTCAGTCTTATTTCTACCATGTTTTTAACTCCTTTTTCATTTTATTCCATTCACTAGCCATCCCTGATGCAAAATTTCTATTTTCTGCAATAACTCTCAAATCATTTCTACTACTCATTTAATAAATTCTGTTCTCTTAACAGGGGAGTGTGAAAGTGTCCCCTTTTTACTTCATTATCATGTAATTTATCTGAGTTTTTATTGGTACATTAGCCAAAACAGACACTGGATGCGGAACACAGCTTCAGCTCCTTTGTTTTATCTGTCATTTCCTGTTGGAAGACACGGAAGGCCTTTCCAGAAAATCTCTACCTTAAAGTGTCCACAGCTAATCTACTCATGTTGACTAGTTTGGTTATTCAATCACCATCTTCTGTTGCCTCAAGGTCTTCTCTTTTCTAGTTCACTTTGTGCCTGTTGAGCTGCAGTTATAAATGTTGTCCCTATGAAAGGTATTTAGTAAATCTGGTGATCTGGGGAACATTGTACAAGTTAGGTTTTCAATCCTCAATATTCTTAAGCTTTAATATAATATAAACAAGTTTAGAATACCAATTGGTGGAGTCACTACCTTGCTCTATTAGCAGTGCAAACTCTCTAACTTGTGGTCCCATAAGCTTAAATTGTGTTTACGAAGTGCATCATTACTCATGTAATCTAGACTCATATGGGCAATAAAATACTTGGGTACTCGGCAACAAATAAGTCTTTGGCATTCTCATCCTCGGTACTGCTGACCATCTCTGTACTACCCGTAAACTTTTACTAGACTATTCTGAAACAATACAGAGATTCTGCTGTATCATTAAGCTCAAAGTTTGGTCAGAATGGCCATCTGAACTGATAAATTGTAAAACTGGCAGAACAATTTAAAATAAAAGCATAACCTTCAGTTCTTTTCATAGTAACATATATAGCAATATCAAAATAAGTAACGCTGTGCTGCTTTGGAGTAAAGACAAAAAATAATATTTTTATTCTTTTTGTATGTTATGGTCCAAAATGGCACTCCATTATGTTTTATTAAACTTGAATATGCAATTTCGTCACTGCATTATTTGTCTGTAAGATTAAGATCACAATCTAATTAAGTACTACAGGTAATTAGCCCCATAACTTACCCCATAATTTCAAAAGAGCATGTTAAACCATTATGGCTCTACAAAAAAGGAGCAAAAACTGCCAAAAGCAGTCAGCAGTTTGGGACAGCTTTCTTGAAAATGTGACATTAACCCATGATGCACGGAGCTAAATCTACAGTTAAAGCAAGCATCATTAGGTTAGCCATGTAGCCACTGTTTGTAAGGGAAACCAAAATCTCAGCACCTTTAAACAAAAGTTCTGGGCATTCAGTTCTATTCCGCTGCTGATATTTCTATGTCAGAAGATACTAGAGTAGATACTTACCTTCTGTGTCTTTATATTGTACTGTACATATGATTTCTTCCTTGTACATATGCATAAACAACTGTCTTCACAGCCTGCAGGGGTCGAGCCCACTTCACTACACACACCACAGTGATCCTACTTATCTAATGTAAAACCACAGAATCTTTTTCCTTGACGTATACATTGCCTCTCTACACATTAAACCCATTACTCTCGGTCTTAAAGCTATATTTTGCTTTTATCATCAAATTATATTGAACTTCCTAAATTAAAATATCATATTAGCATTATTGCTCTAATTATTCAGTTTGCTATACAAGTTTCGCTAACTTTAGAATATACAAAGTAGTAGAAAGCAATATGGGAGATAAGCACACAGTATGTAATGATGATAAAATATTCTTATGCTGTTGGCTGTCTTGACTCCTGCCTAGAATACTGTACGAGTATACAGTGACACAGGGAATCAACCTCAGTCATGATAGCAGCTGTATTAAGATTCTGTTTGAAGGAGATCTTTCAGAGCATTTTTAAATTGTTTACCGATATATACTTAAAATGTGAAAATGTCTTTAAATTAATTATTAAATATACCAGCCTGTTACATTTATATTAAAAAATAAAGTATTATTTTTCTTTTAAACAAGTTTTCCTTTTATTTCAATTGAATGGAAACTCCAGAGTTAGGAAATTTGGTAAAGAGGTGTGGAGACAAAGCCTCCACATGCTGGTGCAAAGGGGCACAACACTTCCACAAAAATAACTTCTAGTTGTTATACCAACAAAGTGACACAATCTTAAGTGTGAGTGGTAAGCAGGTACTAAAGTTGTATGAAGGCAAAAAAAAGTCAATCCCCATTTAAATCATCAAAAATCTAAAAAGGCAACCAGTATACAAAGTTGCTTTCACTGACATGCACAATCTGTTCAATCTGCAAGTGCCAACTTAGAAACAGGCTGCCAAAACTCTGATAAAATAATAAGGTTTAGTTTAGAACCCATTTTGCCAACAATTTATAACCAACATTTCGAATGAAACAGGTCTTACATTAAAATTACTGTTGTGTACATCCTTGTCCCTCAATAATACTGTAATAGCCAGTTTCCAGTTATTTGGTGCTGCCCATTTTGGGCCTGCAAATACCTCTTTTTTAATATAGGAGTCAACAATAAAAATGTTTATAATTCTCCAGTAGTAATATCATGAGGTCCATGGCTTCTTAGGAAAACTTTTTAGTAACCTGTTCTATGCGCCTATCCCACTGGGATCAAATAAAATAAATGCATTGAGATTAGCTTGCATTTAAAAAAGAAACTAAAAACTAACTTAGCTAATTAACAAGATCTTGCTTATTATTGTACAATGAGGGATACTAACGTTTAAATTCCAATGTAAATTGGATCCAGTTTTGAAATAATTTTCATCTTTTAAAAATCAGATTTGATAAGCATCTCTACTTCTATTAATATGTTACATCAGAAAATAATTTGAATTAACAACATAAGTAATATTTTTAAACAATGGATAGGTCTGCTTATTTTTCCATATTTTATTGAAATAAAAGCTCCTTTCCTCCAAGCCAAAAAGGAAAAAAAAAATATTTGTCTGAACTAGTATCCATCCACTTGTTATGCGGCCATGGTGGTGCAGCGGTTAGTGTTGCCGCCTCACAGCAAGAGGTTCTCCAGTTCAATTCATGGCTGGGGTGCCTTCTGTGCGGAATCTGCATGTCCTCCCTGTGGTCGCGCGGGTTTCCTCATGGTGCTCCGGTTTCCTCCCACATCCCAAAGACATTCAGTAGGTGGATTGGACATTCTAAATTGTCCCTAGGTGTGAGTGTGTTCATGTGTGCGCCTTCTGTGGAAGGTTGGGCGCCGGGCTGGCAACTAGACACCATACAACTCCAGTGCCAATCATGAGTGGACAGATTATCCACTGTGGCGACCCCTAACTGGGAAAAGCCAGAAGAAATATCCATCCAGAGTTCTTTGTAGATATTTGTAACAAGTGAAGTGTCTTCCTTGACATGATCGCTTTTCTTTTGAACGATAATCAAATATATATTAAAAATATGAACTTTAAAGGCAGACTATTTTGGTTAAAAATCAGTTTATACTTAATAAATAATCATGAATGTGTGCAGCCCTCATCTAAAAAGATCTGAAAATTACCAAACTGGGAAATAAAAAGCCCTAATATTGCCCAAGAGTATTCACAAACATAGTACTGAGAAAGTACAGTTGTGTACACTTACCATAAATGTAGATGTTAGAGTGTATTCACTGTTGCAGTCCTTACTTTTGGGATTTCCTACCATGGAAGTCCTTGGCTAGCCCAACTACCAGAGTAAATTTCTTGCCTCCTCTTATGACTGGTGGACATCTTTGACTGACGTGAGTATAAGTGGATATATGCAAACGTCATGACCTTAGTTGCTTTCTTCCCCCTTGGAGACCCCCCAACAGGAGCAGCAGGTCAATACCAGACGGTTACGGCAGGGATCCCCAGGCAGGCAGGAGTGAAGGGTAGGAGTTCCAGGAAGACGAGAATTAGTGCTAGCCACACTGTTGGCTACAGGGGGGGGGGGGTGACTGCAATAGTCAATACACTTGAACACCTACATTTATGGTAAGTGTACACAACTGTATTATGTTCTTCATGTTTCACTGTTACAGTCCTTACTTGTGGGAAGCTTCCCAAAGCTAAACATAGGGGAGGTGGTGAAGTAAGAAGAGAAGAGGATATTTGTAGGGTAATAGAGGCACAGCGCAAAATGGAGTAGAAGGAAGCTGACAAACATAGAGCCTGGTGAAGGTGTGTACTGAATGTCAGTTGGCAATCTCTCCAGCCTTGGTAGGTAGGTCCTTCAGGGAGAGAGACGATGACCCAGCTGCTCTAGAGGGACGGGCCTTGCTGTTAGAGGAATGATCCTTCCCTGATGATTGTAGAAGGGTGGCACTGAGGAACAGATCCCTTATGAAAAGGTCTACAAGATACAGATCTCCTTCAGTGGTGAAGGCAATGGTAACATTGCCTTGGTCAGAAATTCTGATGGATTTTTACTGTGGCCATTTAGTTGGGTAGCAACCTATAGATGCTTGATAAAAGTAGGATACCCTTCCCATAGTACTGTGCATTTGGAGAGAAGAAAGGCAGATGCCTGGCTAGAAATAAGGAGGCATCAGTCACCAGATTTGTCTTGAATGGAAGAATAGGCCTGAGAGAGAGGTTCTGTCAGGACAAACGATAAATCAAAAAAGGTTTCTTTTTCTTGAGAGCATAGAGTCTTAGAAATTCCCTAGCTGAAGAGGCAGGAAATAAGCAGGCAGAGATCCACACCAGGAATAAAATCTGCAAAAGGTCTAACTCATTTGTAGGACTAGAACTGTCTGGCCCATGGGTGGGAGGATGAAGGGGTGTGGGGGGGGGGGGAGAAGTCTGAAAAGGCTGAAACATGACCCTACAGCAACAGCAAGAAAGGCCTATTCACAGGGAATTTAAGAGTAGGACCAGTTGGCATGAATCTTGACCCTGATGGGATCCTGATAGGCCTGTACACCCTCAGTTCAAGAGGCTTCCTATTATGTTGCCTGGGTTCTTCTGAAGCTAGGTCTCCTGGTTTTACCAAAGATGTTCTGCCATTGTTGATGTAAGGGGGGGGGGGGCAGTTAAGCATTAACAGGATCAGAACTTTGGACCGTCTGTGCTCTGTCCCCAAAATCAGTGCACTAGCTCCTACTGTGGCAGAGACAGTAGGAGGCCCCTCCCCCAACTGATAGAAAAACCTTCTGGCTAATGGATAAAGAGAGAGAGAGAAGGTAAGCTTCAAGATAATATGGGGAGGGTATTCAGGTAGGCTATGGGGAAGAAAGTACTAGAGAACAGTAGACCAAACTGTTGTTATAAGGAGGATCCTGGGTGCTCTTCTATTGATTTTTGGAATGTCTAGGGAAAGAGGGCATGAAAAGTTCTATTCATGAGAATGATTAAGTGTTTGCAGACTGGGCTGAAAGGGTGTTGGTGATGGAGGCAACCCTTACAATGATGTGGTTTTCCCTGGTGGGGAGGAGTTCCATATGTGGGGCTCCCCCAATCCCTGGCTATGCCAAGAGAAAACTTCTAATGCACCTGCCACTTAAGGGTGCCTACAGGCATCTGCTGATTTGTTTGCTGGTAAGCACAATACCCCCAGGGATATCTTGAGGCCACCGGTGCCATCCCCTGGAGGGGACAGTGATGCCCATTTCCGTAGCTAGATGGTGTGGGCAGGAAAAGGTTTTCCCCTAGGCTTTTGTGCCTTGTGTGTGTGCCCTAGTATGTTACCAAGAAAAAGCACCCCGGTTTGATTTCTTTTGTGGGTGCTTGAGAAGCCCTTTGTCCTGTCTTAGTTGCTTATTCACTTTCTTTGTATTAAACCTGTCATAAGAATGCAACTCAAGTAGACCTTGGGGGATCAGTAGTTGAGATTGCTGATGGCAGAGTGGAAGGCTTGGGATTAAACAGAAGTGCTTCGTATACCTTTCACTAGTGCTTCTTAGGTGAGGTGTCAGCCTTATTTGGCAGATGGTGGTTGAGAATGTCGAGACCCCACACAGTAGGAGTATCAGTGAAGTCTCCCCCTGTGTAGCTTAGCTTGGGAAGCAGGGAGATGGGAGAGGAAGTCTGTGAGAGTGAGGAGAAACTCCCTGAGTATACGAAGATTGAATTTTAGCGGTAGGTCTTCACGAGACCATTATACAAGGCATGCCCTTCTTTGGGCTGTACTGTGCAACTGCTTCCTTGGGGGATCATTTCTATTCCCCATATCCAGAAGATATAGTCTCTCGTGAGCAGTTAAAATCCATCAACCTTTGCCTCCCCAGCTACAGGGATCACAGGTGTACCCACACTAACAGCCCATTTGTCATGTCTTGAACACTGTTGGTCACAGGACACCCTGCCTGGAGGAGGAAGGGTAAAGTTCATCATGGTCCCACCCTAGAACAATATTGTGCCCAACAGTGAGCTTTAGATTATGGGTTTGTTAAGGTGGAACCCTTGGTAAATAAGTAAGGGCAGTATATTAGTTAAGTCTGACAGTGAACGGGCTTCAGAGGGTCTGAGCTTAATCTGTTTGCGTTTAGGCAATTTGATGTCAGTACGCAAAATGGATACCATCCCATGCAGAGATCCTTGGACTCACTAAGATACCTAGCTAACATGTTTGCCCTATGCCGAATAGTTCTGCAGTTGAATCAAGTGCAGAAATAACAGTTGGGAACATCGTGTGTAGAGTCCAAACAAGTAATTGAGAGGGTGTGGAAATCCCGGTGTGGAATTTGTTTACCATAATGGAGGCAGTTGTTAACTTTCTCGGACATTACTTAGGAAAAAAAAATTCCCAACGGGGTACTTGGCTTTCTGAAGAATTCACTCTGGAGCGGACCAACCGACACAAGTACCAGATGTCTGCTTCGGGCTGCAATGGCAAGAAAGAACTGATGTCATGATGTCAGCAGACTCCACTTGTATCCTGGTGTACTGATGTCAGTTAAGGGCATCTGTCAGTCATAGGAGGAGGGAAGAAATTTACTTTGGTAATCAGGCCAGCTAAGGGCTTCCACAGTGGGAAGTCCCAGAAGTAAGGACTGCAACAATGAATCATGAAGAACATCAGAGTCTAATTATGAAGACGTCTGGTGCACAGGTGTTAACCTACTG
The DNA here is from genome assembly GCF_019279795.1 of Protopterus annectens. Classification (NCBI taxonomy): domain Eukaryota; kingdom Metazoa; phylum Chordata; order Ceratodontiformes; family Protopteridae; genus Protopterus; species Protopterus annectens. The sequence goes on along the minus strand of NC_056733.1, from coordinate 751,080,893 downwards.
TGATTTATGAAAGTTAAATGTGTTAGTGATATACCACGTACAAGCAGACAAGACAGTCCACAAATGTATACCATGACCAGATGGACCACTGCATACAGTACAGAGGGCATACACCCTAGACCCTGCCAACAGATAAACACTTTCACAGGTTTCCTACATGTGAGATGTGCTACTCAACTGTACAAACCATTCACAATAGATCAGGGCGCATCAAACTTGTGCTTGGAATATCAGTGAGGATTGTCAAGGGCGAGTGAAAGTGAAGCACAGGAATAATGAAGTATACAGAAGTGCACACACAACTTCTGCCTGTGGCCTCCAAGCTGGAGAATTTGGGAGATTGAAATGCAGGCATCTCAAAGTTTAGCAGGGCTTAATGGCTCCAGCACAATCTGCCTGTGTATCTATACAGATGGACACACAGTATTGTTAGTCTCTGGTCCTTCTGTGAGGGTGCTGAATGAAGTGCAGGTTCTGCCATAATAGCTAGAGTTTGTATACAACAAGGGCCCCTCAGTCTAATCCATGCACCATAACTATTTTACTGACATGCACCTTCTATGGCTTGATAAACAGCATGACATACCAGTGTATTTCATAGAAACAGTGTTTATGTACACTGACTCACACATCCTGAAAGGGTGTATAACAGGCATGCACCCACCCATGACAGCCCATGTGTTTTAAACTGCATTTATGTTCTAGTAATGGTATTCCTCATAAAGCATCACAGAGCCACAGTTGTTTTGTATGCATGACTGGTGATGGCTCATATGTATAGCCTCATAAGCCATCTCTGAGTAGTAGCACTACATTGTACAGCTCTGCCACGAAGAGACCTACTGCTCTTATGCACCCAATTGTCAAAACTTTTGGTTCGGTGATCGGTTGGCATGTTCACAGTGGGGCTGCACTGAGACACAGTCCAAGTGAGTTCTGACATAGGTGACCTTATATTCCCTGCCATAATATTTACTGGGTATTGTGGGAGCACAGTACCAGGTTTGCTGTATTGCACTGTGTAGCTCTGCGTTTCACAGTATAATAATCAAGCAATGCTCACAATATATCCTTCACAGTGAGTACAACATGCCTTAGTAAATACAGTAGCTGTCTCCTAAACCTGCCTTGAAGCACAAGGAACATACTTGCCAGTCCCTACAATGGATGATCATACAGAAGAGGTGTTTTTATGGAATCTATAAAGGATTCCGATAATTACCAAATTATGATAAATGGCCAAGCTAAAGCTATGCTATTACCTACAATGCTGCAGATCATGCTCCTTCACTTGGCATTGCAGTGTCAATGTGGTTCCCATAAGGATGACTTGACTGCATTTTTGCAGGCACAACTACAAGATTTCAATGTTTTGACTAGCAGTTGACAATGGACTACTTCTGCAGGCTCTACAAAACTGGGTTCTACAGTGACCCTCAGAACAGTGACAGAAATTCAGAATATGGTACATGTATATCTAGGAGTATGCTACTCGCAAATGTTGACACACAGAATTCTACAGTATAGTCACACATGACTGTCCATGGAGTGAAAGTACTTGTTAAACGGAGTGTTTTGAAGAACAACAAAGAAAATAACCTTGAAGCACAAGTTGTTTTTGAATTATTTCATGGAATATAGGGAAAGCAGCAAATATAATTGTCTCTAGCAGCCAGTTTATATCCAAGAATTGCCAACCCAACACCAGCAAAGGGGGGGGGGGGCAATCCAGCTATATGCAAATGATTCCTCCCTCTCCCAGTTGCCACCCTGTGCTGTTATTCATCTGCCTGAATTTTCAGGGAGTGCACATTGAGTACTCACTTAGTTCTTCATATGTTGTCATGTGCCAGTTCAAGAACCCATTTTTGCATTCTGATGCAGGGAACTGTAGTAGTTGTGTTTTTTGAATGTATACTGCTGTCCCATTTGATACTGCATCCAGTCCCTGCCAGAGTCACCTTGGATATTTATTTAATTTACATTTGTTGACCGGGATAGTCAGACTGGATATATGTCCATTTTCAGCAAAGGCCCGGGGAGAAAAGCTCCAAGACATTACCAAAAAATTACAAAGTGATTACATGCTAAGCAATATACAAGTCATTGATAGTTATACAAAACAGATACCAAAAACTGTTTAGGTACTGTTTAGGTTTTTTTTTAATACACACACACACACACACACACACACACACACACACACACACACACACACACACACACGTCTATCAGCCTACTGGTACCATAGGAAGTGTATTTCTTCAGTAGATTAATAGAGAGAAAAAACAGAGCAACAACGAGAGGTATAATAGCCAACACAGGTGGTCATAGATGAGGTGAATACTGTCAGTCAGGATTAGTGCAAGGGCATAACCATTGTGAATTTAGGAGGATTCTTAGCTGCTTTTTAAACAGTGGATTGGATGAAAGGGATGTTAGTTCAGTTGGAAGCTTGTTCCAAATGTTACCAACAGAGTTGGTGAACAGGCAGTCCCCAGACTTGTTGTTGGCTTTTAAGGTAGATACTAGTATCCTACTGGCAGATCGTAGGGTTGTTAGGTTTTTGTATGGGCTAATAAGCTTACAGAGTATGGGAGTATATGTGGGATGATGCAGAGTTTTATGAATAATTGTAAGTTGCTGTATAAGAAGCTGACTTTGCAATTCCAGCCAACCTAGTAGTTTGAGATTCTGGAAGTGATGGGTTCTAAATGGGGATCCAGTGGCAAATCTGGCTATGTTATTATAAGATGTTGCCAATTTAATTATATTGCTTTTGGAGAGGTTTGTATAAATTGGGGAGGCATAGAGAAGGGTGGAAAGTAGATGAGTTTGGGCAATAGTAGACCTCGTTGAAGCTGTGAGAAAGGGTTTAAGTCTATAAAGGGAACATAGTTTTTTATTAACTGATTTAATGGTTAGGTTAATATGTGTGTCAAAGTTAAGATTATTATCAATTGTTACACCTAGCAGTTTGGTGGTTATGTCAGGAGCTATTTTAGTACCATTGTTGGATGCGACTGTAAAGTTAACAGTGGTGGACTTTAGGGTGGGAGTGAATAATAATAGTTTTGTTTTTTGGGGGTTAAGGAGGAGACAACGTTGATGGAACCATTTTTCTAAGTTAAATACTGTTTGGGTCTTGGTTTGAAGCTCTGTAGGTGAGGAGGCGCTACATATTAATGTTGAGTCGATGTATTGAATGCAGGTGGCCTGTGGAATGGATGTTTTCAGATCATTAATGAAAATGGTAAATAGGAGATGTCCCAGAATGGAGCCTTGAGGTACACCAAGAGAGATAGGGAGCTGAGTGGATAGTTTATTGTCCCAGAGGACTACTTTCTGTCTGTTTCCCAAGTAGGAGTTAAACCACTTGACTGTTTGGATGTCAAAAGAAAAAGATCTAAGTGTATCTGACAGTAGTTGATGATTCACCTTGTCAAATGCCTTTGAGAGGTCAATAAAGAGGGTTGAGGACACGTTGTTACGGTTTTTATTAATGCAGTCTGAAAAGGATAGGAGTGCTGTTGTTGTACTATGGAATGGTCTAAAGCCATGCTGGCAGTCTACTAGTAGGTGGTTTTGGTGAAGATAATCAAGTATTTGACGATGAATACATCTCTCCATAATTTTTGCTAGTGGGGAAAGTAGGGCTATGGGGCGGAAGCTGAAGAGTTCATTTGAGTTACCTCCCTTGTGGAAGGGTACAAAGTACAGTTTTGTACCTACCATAAATGTAGATGTCCGATAGGTATGCATCTGCAGTCATCACATATGGGATGTCCTGCCTCAGGCAGCCCTTCGGTCGGCCGGATTCCAAAGTCTGGGTCTGGCCTCGGCTGATGTTGCACTTTCCCCGACGTCAGAGCGTCTGGGGTATAAAAGCATCAGCCGATGCCATTTTCCTCAGTTTTTCTTGCCCCAGATGCCAGGTGCCCTCTAAGGAAGGCTAAAATTTGGAGATATGCATTTCAAAAACAAATCCAAACATGCACAGTACTATAAAAACAAATACACCATAATAGATCCCCCCAGCTAGCTATAAGAGGGGTAAGAACCCAAGAAGTATACCACAGAGGGGAAGGAGGGAGGGTAAACCTGACTGCAGATGCATACCTATCGGACATCTACATTTATGGTAGGTACAAAACTGTACTATGTCCTTCAAGGATGCATCTGCAGTCATCACATATGGGTAGAATACCATAGCCGATCTGGGGGTGGAGGTACTAAGTAAAGGATGGTGTAGCTAAGATACCCTGCAGGACTGCCGTAGCAAAGCCTGCACTGGATCTGGAGTATAAAGGTAAATTGTAATGCTTGGCAAATGTATGCACGGAGCTCCATGTAGCAGCTTCTAAAATGTCCTTGGTAGCCACCCCTCTTAGGAAGGCTGTGGTGGTGGCTGTGGCTCTCGTGGAATGAGGTCTAATGTCAGCTGGCACAGTTTTTCCATGAAAGGAGTAACAAAAACAAATGCAATTTCCTATCCATTTTGAAACTGTCTGTTTGGAAATTGCTTTTCCTTGTGCCCCAGCAGCATATGCTACAAACAGCTGGTCAGTCTTTCTGTAACTTCTAGTTCTGTCCAAGTAGTAGCGCAACTGTCTGTGTATGTCCAGGGTGTGCAGAAGTTTCTCCCCTTTATTTTGTGGTTGTGGGAAGAATGTAGGCAAGTGAATAGCTTGGTTCAAAGATACCCTGGATACCACCTTTGGCATAAATGTAGGATTGGTTCTCAATGAAACTCTGTCCTTATGAAAGATAAGAAATGGCTGTACTGCCATTAGAGCTTGTAACTCAGATACTCTTCTTGCTGAGGTTATGGCCAGAAGGAAGGCAGTTTTCCAAGACAGAAACTGTAGATCTGCAGATGCTGCTGGTTCAAAGGGAGGAAGTGTTAGTTTTTCCAACACAAAGTTAAGGTCCCAAGTAGGTAGAGGTGGTTTCCTTGGAGGATTGATGTTTTTGATTCCTCTTAGAAACTGTCTCAGGAGAGGATGAGAGAAGACAGGTGGATTAACATTGTATTCTGCTGAAATTGCTGAGGCATGTATCTTAATGGAAGAGTAAGACAGGCCGTTGTGGAACAATTCTGCCAAATATTCCAGTATATGTGCCATGTTCATCACTGTCACATCTAGGCCCTTTGTTGTGTTCCAAGTGTGAAATCTTTTCCATTTTGCTGAATATGCCTTCCTTGTGGAAGGCCGAGCTTCCATAATAATATCCTTCACTCTCTGGGATAGCTTATCCTGAGGAGGAGTCATGGTATTTTCCAGGCAGTTAGCTGCAAGGTTTTCAGGTTGGAATGCAGAGTCTTGAAATTGTGCTGCATCAGTAGAAGTGGCCATAGGGGGAGAGGCCACGGTTTCGTCTGTGACATGCTCTTTAACAGTGGGTACCAGTGCTGTCTTGGCCAGTTTGGAGCTATCAGAATCACTCTGGGCTGCTCTGTCCTGATCTTCAGTAAGACCTTGGTCATTAATGGGAGAGGTGGAAAAGCATACACTGTTAGAGCTTTCCAGCTGAAAGAGAGAGTGTCTACTCTCCATGCTTGTGGGTGGTATGTCCTTGAGCAGAATTTCTTCAGTTGATGATTGTGAGGGGAGGCGAACAGATCTATTTCCGGCCTTCCCCATGATTGTGTTATGAGTAAGAAGATGTCCGGGTGCAGCATCCATTCGTGTGCATCCATGGTGTTTCTGCTTAAGCTGTCTGCGAGTATATTGTCTTTCCCTGGTATGAACTGGGACTGCAGCTGTATATTGAGTTTCAAGGATAGTTCCCATAGATTCATTGCCAGTCTGCAAAGAGGGTAGGAATGGGTGCCTCCTTGCTTGTTTATATACCACATGACTGTGGTGTTGTCTGTCCTTATGAGTAGGTGGCCTTGATGAAGAAAAAGTTTGAAGGCCTCGATTGCTTGTACCACTGCCAGCATCTCCTTTTGGTTTATGTGCATGCGCAGCTCTCTTTGTGACCATAGCCCTTGGATAAATCTGCCCTCCATGTGTGCTCCCCAACCTTGGTCTGAAGCACCCATAGTGATGGTTTGGTTGGCTCTTGGCTTGCTGAAGGGCAACCCGCTGTTCGACTGGCAGGCTTGAGCCCACCACAGAAATTCCTTTAGGAGGCATGGAATGAGTGGGATCAAGGTTTCTAAGCTGTGACTGTGCTGAGTCCATAAACTCCTTAGGTACCATTGTAATTTTCTCATATGCAGCCTTGCTTGTGGGATCAGAAGAATGCAAGATGCCATGTAACCCAGGGCCTGCAGGATTTTCCTTGCAGTCAGCTGAGTTTGTCTTGTCAGATTCTTGAAGTAATCCGGTAGTTGCTTTTGTTTTTCTTCTGTGAGAAAGGCCATTTGGGTGGTTGTGTCTAGATCCGCACCCAGAAAAGTTATTCTTTGGGATGGAACAAGTCTTGATTTGTGGATGTTGACTGTATATCCCAAGGCCTGCAGTAGGTGGATGGCATAATCCAAGTCCTTTAACAAAGTTTGCTTGCTGTCCGCTTGTATAAGGCAGTCGTCCAGATATGGGTAAATTTGAATCCCCTGAAGTCTGCAGTGTGCAATTACTGATGCCAGGCATTTCGTGAATACTCTGGGCGCAGTAGATAAGCCAAAGGGCAATGCTGAGAATTGATAATGCTCTGACCCTGCAAGAAATCCGAGGTGTCTTCTGCAACTTTGTCTGATAGGGACATGCAGGTATGCCTCCTTGAGGTCTAGAGTTACCAGCCAAGACCCCTTGCCCAGCATGGGAAGGAGTTGCTGTAGAGTCAGCATTTTGAATTTTGGCACAATGAGGTAAGTATTCAGTGCGAACAAGTCGAGAATAGGCCTCCATTGATTTTCTTTTCTTGGAACAAGGAATAATCTGGAGTAAAATCTTTGGCCTTGTTCTGAAAGAGGTACCTTTTCTATAGCTTTCATTTGTATTAAGTTGGAAATTTGTTTCAAAGCCTCTGCCCTCTGATTTGGTGGCAGGTCTGGCATGCCTTTTCTTTTTGGCAATGTGTGGAAATGGAACCTGTATCCTTTGCCTATTATTTGCAGTGTCCATGCGTCCCTTGTAATGCTGTGCCAATTTTTTGAAAATAAAGAAAGCTTTCCGCCCAAAGGTGCTTCTAATTGAGCCCTGGTCGGCGGAGTCAAAACAAAGTCATTGAGTCTGTCCTGGTGTAGCAGTTGTAGTTCCTGCACTACCTCTCTGGTTGGGAGGCTGCCATTGGCGGCCTCTGTAGGAGCCTCTAGCTTGCCCTCTACCTCTGGCACACCTATTCCTGCCTCTCTGAGATCTGTCTGAGTCCGGAAAGGACCAATTCTTAGTAGGCCAATTTCTGCTGAATCTCGGTGGTTGGACTTGCAGAAAGTCTTTGACTGTTTGCACAGATTTTGCCTTTTCTTCAAATTTCTTTAAGACCTCTTGAGCCGTGGAACCAAATAATTTTTGCTTTTCCATAGGAGCATCCAAAAGCTTAGCTTTAACATGGTCTGGCAGAGATTGTTCCTTCAGCCAGACATGCCTACGTATGACTGCACCTGTCATAGCTGATCTACATGAAGCTTCCAATGCATCATAACCACACTGCAAGAAATGGTTACTAACCTGCTGGGAGTTAAGTACCAGATCCTGAATGGATTTGCGATTAAGGGGTTCAGAAGAAGACAGTTTCTTATGCAATTCATCTAACAAATACTCTTGGTACTGTATCATATGAAATTGACAATTTAATGCCCTCATGGAAAGAGTTGCAGAAGTATACACTTTCTTACCCCATCTCTCTAAAGCTCTGGACTCCCTTTCAGAGGGTAGAGGATTCCTAGCAGTGGCAGCTGCAACCCCTTTTGGGCCCTGGGAAATAGTTTCTGGATCAGCAGAGTGGGCCTTGTACAGGTGTAGATGCGAGTCCGGGACCCTGTAGTACCTATCAGGTTTGGCAGGAGCCGGAGGGAGAGAGTCAGGGGCTGTACTAGCATCAGAGTACACATCATCAATAACATTCAGAAAGTACAGTTTTGTACCTACCATAAATGTAGATGTTCGAAGATCCACATTGCTGCAGTCCTTACACTTGGGTAGTCCGCTGTCCACGGTCGGCCCGAATATCAAAGTATAAGGCTGACGTCGGTCAGGGCGCATTTAACTGACGTCAGGACGTCAGGGTACAAATGCGCATGACCGGCGTCATATCCTCAGTCTTTTCTTGCCCCAGATGTCAGAAGACCTTAAAAATAAAGGTCAAAACCAAAAGACAGCAAACAAATAACCAACCACCCTTGCACTAACTATATGTACAAGATATACAATATACACAATATGTACAACCCAACCCACACAACCACCTCCAAGTACAGAGGGGAAGGAGGGAGGGTAAATTGGACTGCAGCAATGTGGATCTTCGAACATCTACATTTATGGTAGGTACAAAACTGTACTATGTTCTTCATCTCACATTGCTGCAGTCCTTACACTTGGGTAGAATCCCAAAGCAGAGATAAGGGAGGATGGCTAACTATAAGGAAGCAGGAGCTGCCAAAATGCCCTGCAAAACCGCAGTGGCAAAACCAGCCCTGGACTTAAGAGTAAAGTGGCAGGTGATAATGCCTAGAGAAGGTATGCACAGAACCCCAAGTAGCTGCCTCCAAAATATCCTTGGTTGCCACTCCCCTCAAAAAAGCTGTGGAAGTGGCAGTAGCCCTAGTGGAATGAGGCCTAATCCCAGCTGGAACCTCCTTGCCATGATGGGAATAACAGAAAGCAATGCAAAACCCAATCCACTTAGAAATAGTTTGTTTTGACACAGGCTTGCCCTGAGAACTCAAAGCAAAAGAAACAAACAACTGCTGAGACTGCCTGAACCCTTTAGTTCTGTCCAAATAATAACGCAACTGCCTGTGTACATCCAAAGTGTGCAAAATCTTTTCCCCCTTATTTTGGGGATTTGCATAAAAAGTAGGCAAATGAATAGTCTGGTTTAAAGCCACACTAGAAACCACCTTAGGCATAAAGGAAGGATTAGTACGTAATGATACCCTATCCTTATGGAAAATCAAGAAAGGCTCAACTGCCATAAGGGCCTGCAATTCAGAACCCCTTCTTGCAGAGGTAATGGCCAATAAAAAAGCAGTCTTCCATGATAAATATTTCAACTCAGCAGTAGCTGCAGGCTCAAAAGGTTGTAGAGTGAGTTTCTCCAACACAAAATTGAGATCCCAAGCAGGAGTAGGAGCTCTTCGTGGGGGTCTTATATTCTTTGCCCCTCTAAGAAATTGCTTGAACAAAGGATGAGAAAACAATGGCGGGTCGCAATCATAGTGAGCTGAAATTGCTGCAGCATGAACTTTAATAGAAGAGAAAGACAAACCTTTGTCTAGTAACTCAGTAAGATATTGAAGAGCCACACACAAATTAGGCTCAGAAACATCAAAATCGTATGCTGTACTCCAAAATAAAAATCTCTTCCATTTATCAGCGTACACTTTCCTTGTACTAGGCCTTCTAGCTTCCAAAATAACATTCAAAACTTGCTGAGGAAGTGGAGGCCCATTATGGTTCAAAACAGAATATGCCAGGCTGTTAGGTGCAGAGAGTGAAGCTTGACATTGAGCAAATGGCTGTCCACCTGTGACAACAGGTGTGGAATCGAAGGCAAAGGCCATGGAGGCTTCCGTACTAGACTTCTTAGTAATGGGTACCAGTGCTGTCGAGGCCAATCTGGAGCTATTAAAATCATCCTTGGCTTGTCCTGTCTGACCTTCAGAAGTACCTTTGGGAGGAGAGGTAGAGGTGGAAAGGCATACACATGAAGATTGCTCCAATTGAAAGAAAGAGCATCCACTCTCCAAGCTGTGGGATGAAACCTTTCGTGCAAAACTTTGGCAGCTGATGGTTTAGTGGAGAAGCGAACAGATCTATGTCTGGAGTTCCCCATGACACTGTCAATTTCTGAAATACATGAGGATCCAATTTCCACTCGTGGGGATCCATAATTCGTCTGCTCAACACATCTGCTAAGGAGTTCTGTGCTCCTGGCAGAAACCTTGCCTGAAGATTGAGCTGTAAACTGAGAGCAGTCTCCCACAAAATCATTGCTTGCCTGCATAGAGGATAAGAATGCGTTCCCCCTTGCTTGTTGATGTACCACATGACAGTTGTGTTGTCTGTTAGAATCAACACCTGTCCTGGAAGAAGGAATTCCTTGAAAGCTATTAATGCAAACTGGACTGCTAACATCTCCTTCATGTTGATATGTAGATGTTGTAGTCTGACAGGCCACTTGTTTTGTATCCATTTTCCATTCAGATGAGCTCCCCAAGCTTTGTCTGAGGCATCTGTCGTTAAAATCTGACTTGCCTCTGGCCGGGTCACAGAGTCCCTTGTTTAGGTGACATTCCTGAGCCCACCACAAAAATTCCTTCTGAATGCAAGGTATTATTTGAATGACAGTGTCCAGATCCTGGCAGTGCTGTGTCCATACATTTTTGGGATACCATTGTAGCTTCCTCATATGCAGTTTGGCATTGGGAAGCACCAGAATACAAGATGCCATGAACCCTAAGGCTTGAAGGACTGTCCTTGCAGTCAGCCCAGACTGATGAGATAGTTGATGGAAGTAAAGGGAGAGACTCTTTTGTTTGTCCGGGGTTAAAAAGGCCATCTGGGCTGCTGTATTCAGTCTCACACCCAGAAAGCACATGTCTTGAGAGGGTACTAGACTGGACTTTATTTCGTTCACAGAATACCCTAGGCATCTTAGCACTGCTATCACATATTCCAAATGACGAAGAAGCTCTTCCCTTCCTTGAGCCAGAATTAGGCAGTCGTCCAAATAAGGATAGATCTGTATTCCTTTTAATCTGAAGAAAGCTATCACTGGAGCCAGAACTTTCATGAACACTCTGGGCGCAGTAGATAAGCCAAAGGGCAATGCAGAGAACTGATAGTGAGAAGTCCCAGCTCGAAAACGCAGATACTTTCTGCAACTGAGTCTGATAGGAACATGAAGGTAAGCCTCCTTGAGATCCAAAGTTACCATCCAATGATCTTTGCCCAGCAGAGGTAAAAGCTGCTGCAACGTCAACATTTTGAACTTGGGAATGTCCAGATAAGTGTTGAGGATAGATAAATCCAAAATTGGTCTCCACGTGTTCCCCTTCTTCGGCACTAGGAACAGGCGAGAATAAAATCCTAGGCCCACTTCTGGCAGAGGGACCGGCTGTATGGCCCCTAGTTGGAGCAACAGAGAAACCTGTTTGTGAGCCTCTATTCTTTGTTGAGGAGGAACGTCTGGCATGCCTTTGAAAGGAGGCAAGGTATGGAAATAAAACCTGTAGCCGTGGTGTATGATATCCAATACCCATCTGTCCTGGGTAATTAAACTCCAATTTTCTTTGAAAAGTGCCAACCTTCCTCCCAAAGGTGCTGCCAGACGAGCAGGCTCTGGCAGCTGAAAAGGTAGGTCATTGGGTCTGTTTACGAAAGGACTGACCCCTGCCCTCACCGAAGCCTGTGCAGGAGAACTCCTGTTCTAGGCCTGAAAGAGCCCTGGGCTCTGCCCTTACCACGCCTAGCTCTGCCCCTAGACTGGGGGTCATAAGAAGGAGACGTCCACCCCTTAGTAGGCCAATTTCTACTAAACTTTGGAGGCTGGACTTGCAAAAATCTTTAACAGTCTGCATAGACTTAGCCTTGTCTTCCATTTTCTTTAAGACTGTCTCAACAGGAGGACCAAACAACACGTCAGATTGTAAAGGAGCATCTAAAATCCTTGTTTTAACATGTTCAGACAAATTCTGATCCCTCAGCCAGGCGTGCCTGCGAAGAACAGTCCCAGTGGCAGCCACCCTAGACGAGGCCTGTACAGCATCAAAACCACATTGCAAAGAATGCTTACCCACCTGTTCAGAAACATGGACTAAATCTTGCAACTCTTTACAATCAATACCAACTGCCAGAGCATCAACATTAGACTTCAATTGTGAAAGGAGATAGTTTTGGTATTTCAACATGTGAAACTGGCAATTCAGAGCCCTTATAGCAAGAGTGGAAGAAGTATAAACTTTCTTTCCCCATCTATCCAAGGCCCTAGCCTCCTTATCTGTAGGAACCGGATTCTTAACAACAGAAGCCTTAACACCCTTAGGCCCCTGGCTAACAGTTTCTGGGTCTGCCCTAGGACTCTTAAAAAGATACTTGTGAACTTCAGGCACCCTGTAATACCTATCCGGCTTAACAGGAGCAGGAGGCAAAGAATCAGGATTAAGAGAAGCTTCTGTAAAAACATCTTCCACTACATCCAAAACAGGAGGTATAGCCAAAGGCCTATGCTGGGGTAAAAACAGAAATTCCCTAAGCCTTTTCCTGGAATCAGAGAAGTCCTGACCCTCCCACTTAAAATGCTCCCTCATGGAATGAAGAGTTTCTGAAAAAAATCCTCAGGAGGAGTAGCAGAAGGAGTAGAATCATCCACATCAGAATCAGAATAAGGAGAGTACTCCTGCAAGTCTTCAGCAAGACTCTGAAACATCTGAAGCTTGCTCAAAACCCCCTGCTCAGGCTCCACCCTAGGTCTCTTAGCAGGAGGGGCATAGAACCCTAATCAAAGTAATCAAATCTTCTGCCATTTTAAGCATATGCTTCTTGGGCATAGTACCGAAGAGCTAGGGGTAACACCAACTGAAGCTAAACCTGGCCTGCCCTGGGAGAAGCCTTAGTAACAGAAGGAGAGGGCCTAGCCACCTTAGGAAGGGAGGGAGTATAGTAACCTGAGAAGCCCCTCAGCCTGACTTGCCTCCTGAGAGGCCACATCTTGCAATAATAAGGTCTCACTCTGGGAACACAAAGAAATCTCCGGTGGAGCCACCGGCTCCACCGACACCTCTAAAGAACCGGCGTCCGGTACAGACGGTTCTTCTAGCCTAGGCTTAACTGTCTTGTCCTTGCGCTTCTTCGAAGCGGGCGCCGGAGCATCCGACGGCATTTTATAATTGCACCGCTTCCCAAAGACTAACCTTGCACAATCCAACCTTCTCTTTATAGTGCGTTTATTAAATCTAGCACAAAAGCGACAGCCAACAACGGCGTGCTCAGGCCCTAAGCAAGGGAGACACAAAGTATGATAATCTCTATGCGGTATCTGTTTCCCACAAGAAATGCAATTATTAACTTTTCTGACATCCGGTAAATGACTGAGGCAAGAAAAACAAAATATTCTAACGGGTACTTAGCCAACTTTGAACTCGGTCTGAAACTTCTAAATCGAAAAATTTCAGAACGCCAACCGGCACTTGCAATGCTGCTTCTGCATCGGACCATGCGGCAAAAAAGACTGAGGATATGACGCCGGTCATGCGCATTTGTACCCTGACGTCCTGACGTCAGTTAAATGCGCCCTGACCGACGTCAGCCTTATACTTTGATATTCGGGCCGACCGTGGACAGCGGACTACCCAAGTGTAAGGACTGCAGCAATGTGAGATGAAGAACATCAGGAGGTATAGCTAAAGGCCTATGCTGAGGTAAATGTAAAAAGGTCCTTAATCTCTTTCTAGAATCAGAGAATTCCTGACCCTGCCACTGAAAATGTTCTCTCATAGAGTGTAATGTCTCTCCAAAGGAAAACTCTTCAGGAGGGGAGGCCGAGGGAATAGATTCTTCAGCATCAGAATCCTCGCAGGCCGAATAAGCCTCCTCCTGGTGGTCTGACAGAGTAGAGCCATTAGTGGACTCATCTGAGAAGTGGGGGTCAGAGGGCTCAACCCTGGGCCTTTTGTCTGGAGGTGGTTGAGAGCCCCTGTCCGGATGAGGTTGAGAACCTCTAATTAAGGAGATAAGATCCTGTGCTAAGCTAAGAATCTGTGAGCCAGTAGAAGGTCTCTGAGAGGTAACCTTGGGAGGCAAAGCTTTAGTAAGTTTAGCAGCTTTAGCCCTAGAGAAAGCCTTAATGGACATGGATGCAGGAGGCCTGGCTGCACCACGTGCAGGAGTAGACTTGTCTAAAGGAATGGTGTCGGAAGGTTCCTGGACACCAGTTTCAGAAGGTAATTCAATGACCGACTCGACCAGGGCCTCCGGGGCCGAGGTAGTCGGTTGTGCGGTTTTGGTAATCAGAAGTACCAAGGACTCTGTTTCAGCCGAGACACTCGCGGTAGGCCTGACCGTGGATTCAGCCGAAACCGCGGCCCGTGTGCGTCGGTCCTTGTCCTTCCGTTTCTTAACTAAATGTGAAGTCGGAGTCTCTGACGGCATCTTGTAAGCAAAACTAGCCCCAAAGAATTCCTCTGCAAACTCCGACCTACGTCTAAGAGTTCGTCGGTTGAAGGAAGCACAGGCTGAACAGGCCGAGAAGTCGTGGTCTGGGCCTAGGCAGGGGAGGCAGTAAGAGTGGAAATCCTTATGAGGTATTTGTTTCCCACAAGTTAAACAATTATTAACTTTATCTGACATCGGCTGAGGCAAAAAAGAGTCCCCAATGGGGTACTTAGCTTTTTCGAAGTCTTCGGTAGCTGAATCACTGGAGCTGGCCAACTGGCACTTGCGAACTGCTTCTGCTTCGGGTACCACGCGGCAAGAAAGACTGAGGAAAATGGCGTCAACTGATGCTTTTATACCCCAGATGCTCTGACGTCGGGGAAAGTGCGACATCAGCCGAGGCCAGACCCAGACTTTGGAATCCGGCCGACCAAAGGGCTGCCTGAGGCAGGACAACCCATATGTGATGACTGCAGATGCATCCTTGAAGGACATTGTGTGAGACTTTCCATAGATATGGGATGGAACATTCTGTAACTGTTCTGTTTATTAGTATAGCAATTGGGTAGGCAAGTACCCCAGTTGCCATTTGCAGGTATTCAGCTGGAAGGAGGTCATCTGATGGAGTACTTGGTTTAAGTTTAAGGAGTTGGGTGTGTATGAAAGATGTAGGGACAGGCTGGAGGTGGAGAGTGTGAGGTAAAGTTGTTGCGAAGGGTGACTCAGTAGTGGTAACAGGTGGTGTGGGGGGTAAGGTATTGGCTAAAGATTGGACTGTTTCAGAGAAAAATTTGTTAAAAATATCAGCAATCTGGCTTGAAGAATTATGAGTCAAATTAGTGGGGATAGGTGTTTTGGCATGTCCAGGGTGGAGCAATTTATTTTTTCCTGACCAGAATTTTTGTGGGTTTTGATGTTGAGTCTGCTGGAATTAGTTTCTTTTATCAAGGAATATTGATTTTTTTGTAGCATTTCTAAGCTGTCTAAAATTTAGGTGATCAGTAGAGTTTTTAGTTTTCCTCCATTTGGACCAAGTTTGATTTCTCAGTCTCATTTTTTGTCTAGTCTCCTTTGTGAGCCAAGGAGCAGGTTTGTTCCTAATCAGTGCGAGAGGGAGCATGGTGTTCCAGAATTTGTAAGAATTTATTGTTAAAGTTGGAGACTGCTTCATCAAGAGGTAGGGATTTTAGGGGTGACCAATTGCAAGTTTTAAGCTCAGCTTGAAAGTTAACTAGATTAAGAATTTTCTTGTTTCGTGTGGTTCTAAAGTTAGTTTGGTTGGGAAATGAGGTATTTTGTCTAGATATAAACGTCAGGGAATGGTCACTAATCGGGGAGTAAGCCCGTTTTGTATAACTGGGAACCACTATTAACTAATATCCAGTCTAAGGTGGTTTGTTTGTTGCTAGGTTTATGGGTTCTGGTAGGGTAGGTGATGGTTTTATGAAAGTCATAAAGATTGATGTGAGTAGTTGGATTTACAGATGTACAACTTTTCCAATCAATACTAAAATCCCCAAGGATTATAGTTTCTTGTGGGAAGGATGTGGAGAGCCAACTAAGGGTGTTTTCAGGAGTATTTATGTTATTACCTGGGGGGATGTATGAGCAAATAATGTATATGGATTTGTTTGCATTAACTTGGAGTTTGGCTATTAAGATCTTGGCATTACTAGGGGATATAAACTGGCTGCTAGAGACAATTATATTTGTTGCTTTCCCTATACTCCATGAAATAATTCAAAAACAATTTATGCTTCAAGTCATGCTTCATCGCATAAAATACATTTAATTCAAAAGGGAGCGAGCCCCCCTCTGCACCCAAGGCTTTGCAGCCCACAGTCCCCTAAATTACATATATGCTAACTCTACAGTCACACTACAATGGGGAAAACTTGAAAAAAAAACTGCAGTGCAGTACTGGCTCACTCCATACAAGTTATCATAGTTTTGAAGAACCACAGCAAAAGAAAACTGTACTCAAGTCACTCAGTAGGGATGGCCTCACCAAAGTGTGGAAAAGTCTACTGACTATGCATGATGTGTGAAAGAATTCTACCTGTCATATCATTCTGCTGATGAGTTTAAGTGCATAACAGTTGCACAGTGGGTCGTTATCATCCCTGGACATAGCAAAAGTAGCAAAACACATTTGCAACAGTGCATGTTTGTCAATACAAATACACACACTGTGAAAGGCATGAAAAACTTTACATCAGGGTTATCATGTACATCCCACCTTGATATGGGAGACAGACACTATTAAAGTATTTGCCACTCTCTACAAATGCTTAATTCTACCTGCTTAAAGGTGTATATGGCTGAGCCTCTTAAGGTCACCCTATGATCACTCACCTAGTACTGTTTCTATGTACCTATGAAATGTTCCACACTTTCTAAATTCAAAGTTGTGTGTTATGGAGGCTTGTAGTACAGCTAGACAACTTGTACAGATAACAGAATATTTATCACCGTGTTGCATATTCACTGCAGTGTCATGCAATGAAAGTGATAACTTATGACACAGCAAATCACATGCTCAACTGCTATATGGGTCACATTACTACAGACCGTTTGCCCTGGCAGCACCTACTGCAAGTGCTTTTGGAAAACTCATTAATGAATGATGGAGTGCACGTCCTCCATAGGATAGGTGAAGGGCATGCACTACGACAGCCCACCCTGATTTCAGCAATCATTCTAAAATCATGCCAGGCAGGCACAATGTGTATGGTGTGCCATACTGTGCTTTATGCAATCTATGGAACAGAATGAGTGTTATTTATTCAACATCAAGTCTGTGTAACCTGTCATTTCTGCAAGATTACAAATATAACTGTACAAGTGTATTAGTGTGCACTGTTCAGCATGGAGAGGCTAGTGGAATATGTATTACAGTAATTGTACATACCGCTACTGCTTTGACAGCAGTGTGAACTACACTGTGCACACCATGGAACATTTCTACAGAAATATATGGCATATGCTGATAAACTACACATAAATATACACATCCATACATTTGTGTGTGTTACTGTGTCCTTCTCATCTGTGCACAAGATAAAGACAGGACATTTACATTGACGGATTTAGCTACTGGGTACTCCTACTTGCAACTAGACTGGTAGAGTGGACAGCTGCAATGCCATTGTGTGTGTGTGTGTGCGCGCGCGTGTGTCTGTGTCAAGCATTCACACACTCACCTGCAAGTGTGTGGAGTGTACCATGGGAATATAGACATGATGCTGATTCTATGTAACAATGACAGCAAATATCCATACTCAACTACAATCTGTCTGAATGGGTTATCAGGGCACACATGAACACTGTGCAGACAATCATACAGCCAGTGGTACTGTACGGTGGGATGTTGTCTGTACACATTACAAGTTGGATTGTGTAAGGGGTAATGCACACACATACTTTCATTGAAGTTTGGCAAGCTATGCTGAATGTGTATCACAGCACACAGGACATAAACCGTTTTGGGACTGTAACCTGTAAGCAACCTAACAGCACATACAATATTGTGCAGCAGACACTATGTTACATACAACATTAGTGCTAGATTTGCTTCAGTAGTGATGGTTCATGAGGGTGGAATGGGCTTGTAGATCTTTTATTATTGGTATCTACTCATGGACAGCATCACTCACAAAAGTTTCACATTTGTTATTTATGCTCATGTACTCTGCTCACTTGTCTATCATTACACAAGGGAGTGTGCTTGTGGGGTTGCTTATGATTGGGTGGCACAAGTTTTCTATCAGTGCAGACAAGCACAAAACCGAAACAAATTATGCATACAAGCCTACTACACATCAGTGTTTGTTTCTGGGGGACTGAGAACAATGTTTTTGATTACTCTTATTGGTAACATCCTGATGGGGGTGATTTTCAATATTACATGAACTACCACGTACCTTTGGCAGTATACAAAAATGGCTTTATAATGGTTTTGATGTAGACTGTGTGTGTATAGGTCATAGGTGTGTACTATGCTAATGGCCACAAGGGCCTTTTTAAGCCTGGTCAAGCATCCCAAATCTCCGAGAAGTTCCAGTACTCCATATAAGTGTAGCCAGAGGCCTGGGAGAGGAAACATTTACAGGCTGCTTGTGTCCATTAGAGACACAAATGCAAATCAGGGATGAATTTCCTGTTCCCCAACCAAGTGTCCAAGCTGCACTTGAATTGGGTTAAGAAGGAACTCTGTTTCACATGGATGGGGGAGCCTGTTCTAGAGAAGGGGTAGTCTCAGGAATACATAATCTATCTCTCAAGCAGGTCCTAGTTATATCACAGGCAAGATTTAAGTCTTTAGGATGGGTAATTCTGGTGCCGTCTGTTTTGGGGATATGCAGGAAGTCCAAAATAGTGGGGTCTGACAATGCCTTGAATGCCAGGCATAGATCTCCCCTCAACAGCCTGTAGGAGACAGAATACAGGGATAGGGCTTTGAGGTGGGCAGCATTGGACATGTTACTTGCACCCTGTATTCTTTTAGTGAGGAACCTCTGTGGATGTTCCAATTGTTGATGTGTCTGCCTAGGTATATACCAAATGGGGCACTGATAGGTCTGAAGAATGCTTTATACAGTGGCACAATGACCTCCTTGGTCCTAGATGCCATACTTTTGTTTATAAGTTGCACAACACAGAAGGATTTTGTCAGCACTGTAGGTGCATGATGGTCAAGGCAACATTACATTATAGGTGTGTCCCCAAGTCCCTGACTACTGGGTCGACTTTTAGGGGTGTATTGTCAGCATGATAGTTACCACAGATGGAGGATTTCCTAAAGGATTTAGTTGTGCATTTCTTGACAATTAGTTTTAGTCCATGGCTCTGACAGAAGTTAATTGTCTGCGTCAACCCTTCCTGGAGAACACTAGTGTTGGTGTGGTACTCTAGGACTGCTCCTAACTTGGAATCTTGTACAAATTTAGTCAGCCTAAAGCCCTTGACATTAGCCTAGACTTCAAGGAAACAAATGACAAAAAAGGAGTAGTCCCAGGACTGATTCTTGAGAGACTCTACCTGTAATCAACCTCTTTGTAGAGGTGGACTCCTCAGTTCTAACTTCCTGGGTCCTGTCTGTGAGCCAGCTTGCAATCACAGGGTTTATAACTAACCTCTTGAGTTTGTCAACAATGTCAGAATGGAATACTGTGCCAAATGTCTTGGCCAGGTTAAGGTAGGCAGTGTGAATCGTTTTGCCCTCATCCAATGCTTTAGGGACCTTTTCAAAGTCCAGCAGGCTGAGTAGGCATGACCTGCCCTTGACTAAACACTGCACTGGGTCCCATGTCATTATTGATCATTTCCATGATAATTTTTTCCAAAGTTTTGCATGAGACTAGTGAGACTTATGGGTCTGCAGTTACAAGGGTCTGTATATGGCCCACCTTTAGGCAGAGGGGATGAGTGCTGTTGTTCTCCATTTGTGAAGCTCAAAGCCTGTTTGGAGGCTACAGTTAAACAGCAATTCCAGAAGGCCTGTCATGTTTCATTCTATTTAGAAGGCATCCTGGGATACTGTCTGGGCAATGCAGTGTTCTTGGCCTTGGAGAGAGCATTGAGGACCTATTCCCTAGCAGCAGTGGGGGGGGGGGGTTATATTTGATGGTACTTCCTGAAGGAAGGCTGAGGGGGATAGAGCGGTAAAGAAACAGCTGAATTTGTCTGCCAGTAGGTTTGCTGTATCTTCTGGCTCAGTATAGGTGTCTCCATTAACAATGAGCTCTGCACATAATTATGTACTGGTTTTGAGGTTGCAGACATATACCTTGTCGCTGTCCTTGCCTGGGAGGCTACATCTGGCTTTGGTATACTTTATCTGTCTTCCGAATAGTTTAGTTTGATGAGAGTCCTCTTACCCTGCTGGGTTCTACACCTCCTAATTTTTGCACAATTTTCTTCCTCCCGTTACACATTTATTGTGCAATTCCACCAGGGTGGCTTGTTTTTTGAGTTAGTTCTGTACTTCTTCCTGGTGGGTACAGCTGCCTCTGCAGCTATTAATGCTTGTATAGGGTTTCTGTGATCAGGCCCGCACAGGCAGCATTGTTCAGAGTTAATAGGGGCTTGAAATTTTGCCAGGTTATCATTTAAAGTAGGAAGTTAGCCTTAGAGTAACTCCAGAACATTCCAGGGTTAGCGGAGGTTCTAGGTTTTACTTTTACTTCAAAGCAGACCATTTTTAGTTTGACCTTACCAGAGACCCAGATCCATTATGTTTTCCCCCGCCCCCATTTGCATATTGACAATCTGTTCCAGGGTTTTTGCACTCACAAAATATAGGAATCTATGTGCCTGCACATCTGGCGTTATACAAGATTCCCAGTTAATAAAGGGGCACTTTAAAGTCGCTTATAAACATGATGGGTTGAACTGTGACTTTTCCTTAAGCTTAAATACATGTTATGGGTTTCCTGCGTCATAGAGTGGGACCGATAGCTTGCAAGGAAGTGATATGGAATTTTGCCTACGGTGATACTTAAGACAGAGGTGGTACGTTTCACAGCCCCCATGCTAAAGGATAATGCTACCCAAGATGCAGAAACCTTTCCCTAGCAAAACCAAGACTTACTCCCCTAAGAGAAGGAAACCAGTCTGGTGGACCACTGCCATAAACAGGTTATACAATAAAAGGAGGAAACTAGTTCAGAAAAAAAGCAAATCCCAAGAAGGAAAGACATCCCTGGTCAGTATCATAAAGAAACTAAGGTCCCTCATAAAATCATCCAAGGATAACTTTGAAAGACAAATAGCCAATGATTCGAAAGATAACCACAAAGCCTTCTTTAGCTATGTCAAGAATCTAAGTGGCAACTCACAGATATGCTCTGAGCTAGTGCAAAATAGCACAAAATATACTGAACCTACTGATATTGCCAACATCCTGGCATATAGATTCAGTGCAAGCGTCAACCCCCTCTCACCTCCAAAAGGGCCCACAACAATACCGGAAAAGTGTAGTGTCCCGGAAATCACAGATGCACAGGTGAAAACAGCCCTTTCAAAAGCCAAAAAAACAGCGTCAGTGGGGCCAGATGGTGTCCCAGGATGAGTCTTGCACGAACTACAGAACAAACTAACCCCCACCTAAACACGCTGTTCAAACTCAGACTCTCCACAGTCTATGTGCCCATAGAATGGCACACAGCAACGGTTATTCCGCTCCACAAAGAAGGGGCCACAACTGACTCTGGTAACTATCTCCTCATAAGCCTGACTAGCCTGGTCTGCAAGGCTATGGAGCGCATAATCATGGAACTCGTTAACAAAGACATTGGGAACCTCCAAACACTTGGCCCAACCTAGTTCGGCTTTGTAACGGGCAGATCATGCCTACTAAACCTGGTTGACTTCTTTGAGATAGTCACCAAGGCCATAGATGAGGGAAAGGTGGTTCACACAGCCTACCTTGACCTCGCCAAGGTGTTCAACACCATTCCTCACTCAGGTATTCTAGAAAACCTCACCAGCCTGAACATAAACCCCTACGTTACAAGATGGGTTGCCAACTGGCTTACAGACAGAACTCATGTGGTAAGAATAGCAGGCTTCAGGTCAGACTCTAAACCAGTCACAAGTGGTGTCCCGCAAGGCTCGGCCCTGGGACCCCTACTGTTCAGCATATACTTCTCAGAAGTAGAGGCAAACACAGGAGGACTATGGCTAACCAAATTCTCCGATGACTGCAAACTGGGAGCCATAATTGACTCTCCGGCTGTCACGGACATCCTCCAAAAAGGCTTTACTGAGACGGACACTTGGTGTCAAAGTCATGGCCTCAAGCTAAATGCCAAAAAATGCATAGTCATCCCATTTGGGAAAAACAAAACACCCACGAATTACCACATTGGTGGCGGCCCCCTTAATACAAAAGAGGTAATAAGAGATCTGGGGACCCGGGTAGGTAGTAATCTCTCCTTTGACAATCATATTGCCAAAGTAGTTAGGAAATCATATGTGGCCCATCTAATTACTAAAGAGTTTGCATCTAGAAATAGAGGTTATAGTGGCCCTCTACTGTCACTCATCAGACCCATCATGGAGTACAATGCCCCATTTGGGATGTACCTCAAGACATTTCCAACAGCTGGAAAGACCACAAAAGTACCTCACCAAGAGGATTACTGGCCTCAAACATATGTCCTATGCAGACCGACTTAAAAAACTCCGGCTGTACTCAGTGGCATATCGCTTACTCAGTGGTGATCTCTGCCTGACTTACAAAGCCATGTCCAACTCAGAATTGATGGACATGCTCCACCTAAAGAAATCCAAGTCACCACGAGCCATGCCCTCTAGTGAGCTAAACCTCGCCACAACAATAAATAGAACATGCTGGAGGGATTTATTCCGGTCACAGAGACTCCCCATGCTTTGGAGCAAAATTCCTATCTACATTAGGCAGAGCCCCTCACTAACACTCTTCAAGAGAAACCTTGAGTGGATGGGTAACAGAAAATACATCACTGGGATCACTTCATTGGCTCTGCTTGACACAGGCTCAGTTAATTAATCAACTGGGCAAAAGCCGACACTCTGTCTTTTTGAAAATGTTGCTTTAAATTTTAAGCTTTGTAATTGCTGCTTTAATTGATGTTTTGTGATAGGTCTGTGCTGTGTCATATGATGAGGTTTTTAATATATAAAAGAACTATTGTTTTTGTGAAAGTCTGTAAACACTGAAGAAGAACTTATGGTCTGAAAGCTTTGTTTTGTTTTTATTAAATTTATTCAGCGTTGTGGAGTTTGCTTTTTTTCTTTTCTATTTGGACGGTTTCTGCTATACTCCTCTTCATCATCTGCTTCACCTTTTTGGTACATCTATACAGGGCAATGACAAACACTTGAAGGCAAACTAATAAGTAAATCCTGATGATTTAAGGATAAGGTATTGAAGGAGATATTCGTAAGTTAGGTTAAACAGCTAATCAAGCAGCACTTATTGAAAAGAATGAATTAGCATTGTCAAGAATGACAAAAAGAGGGGATTCTTCTGATTAGCTACTGCCTGACTACTACTAGTGCTGGTTTCACCACAGTTTCATGCTGCTGGGATACAATGTCCCTTTGCTTCTCTCACCAAAAGAACAGAAACACCAATCTCAAGATGAGAAGCAGGCCACATGCTCTTTGGTGATCAACGATCTTGTCCCAAATGATGCAAGGGTCTGTAAGCTTGTTGTAGCCTTTTCCTGGCAGATGGCTTGAATAGCAACCAAAGCAATCAGGAAGGTCCCACTCTGATACTCACTGCTCAGAGACAGTCAGAAATGAACGTCCTCTGCTCCTTCTCTCACCAGGAGCAAAAGGAAGCACAAATTCTAAGTTGACACTTACGAAAAACAGTTATCAGACTTTTGGTGAGAAGCAGTCTCCAGGAAATAAATGTCCCTATGCTCCTACTCTCACCAGGTCCAAAACAGAACTTCTAATCCAAAAATGACTACTGACAGGCAGAATGTTGATCTCAAACAAGAAGATTTTAAAGGTACGATGGAAAAATTTGTTAAATATCCAAAGAGTTCCACTGTGCACTAAGCAGTTAGACATGAAAGGGGGGTAACTCAAGCATCAGCAATCTGAGGGGAGAGCCCCCAATTTTAAAAGAGCAAGATAGACTGGAAGGGGGTGGGCACTTAGTAGGATGGCCAATACATTTAAATAGCTGAAAGGGAGTGATTTCACAAAACAAATGTTCTTACTGACAATAGCCAATGAAAGAGGAGAGGGAGGAAATGTGTGGTCAATGAACAGAAGGGGCAGGCAACTAGACAGACAATAGAGTTTAAAAACACAAATGTACCAAGGTGAGAGGGTGTGGTCTCTTTCCTAGTTTAAATATGCAACTGAAAGCAGAATACAATTAAAACACAGGGTAAAGAAAATTAACCACAATATACAAAATAGAAGACAACGAAGCAATACAAATTAGAAGAAAGCAAAAACAAACTAACCTTTCCCTCACAGCAACTGATGGCAGAGTCTGAGTGAGGTTTTCCAGTAAAGCCCAGTGTGGTTAAAAATGGGCTGTGTGTTGCCTCAGACAGCATGTCTCGGCTTGCTATTAATGTGGTTTACGAATCACTAACAAAAACTTTTGTCGGATAGCTACATTCATAAGCATGGCTGCTCAAATCCTGGGGAATTCAAGCTACTCATATACTTCTGTGCATGGTCTGCACTTCAATTCTTTGTAGAGTGCATAGAAATGGCTTTCTTAAACTTATGTCCACTGGGCCTAATCAATGGGGACTATATTTATAAATGGTTCCCAAAAGACGGTATGTCCCATTGTAACTTCTATACCCGCACAATGTCACCAATAAAGATGTCAAAATGTTACTGCTAGCCTTTTATTCAATTTGCTTTTTTGTCAAATAATATTTTACTTTGGGCTTGTCAAACCAACAAGAAATTATCTCACAAGGCTGCCTTCTGAAGACAAATTATGTCAACATTTTTATGTAATAAAAAGCAAATATTTTTGTCCAACCTTGGAATTAAGATAATTAACTTTATTAGGTGTTCTTTTCTCTTTGTTATTCGCTTTATAAACAAAACCATTGGCAAAGAAAACAAGGGACTCAGAAATTCAAGGATACAACTGATATTGTACTCAAAAGTTGGCTGTGAGTGTAGACAATATTATTTTCACCTGATAAAACTAGAAAAGGGCATTTCAGTGTCGTAAAACATTTTGAGACAGTTTAAAGTCTTCTCAGGATATAAAGTTAATGACAATAAAATAAAGCTATAGCTGTAAATGATGCACTCACAGATGAATTGGTGCAACAGTGCCCATATTTATGGGGGCATAAGATAAAAGTATTTAGAAGCATGGCTTAAAAAGAATTATGTTAAGGCAGATAAGCATATTTGGGAAGAGACTAAACAAAAGATAATATAAAAACTGAGAAACTGTAAGTTCTTGCCTATGGATATGGATTAACAAGATACAAGCAGTAAAATGTTTTTAGCCCTTTTAGTTTTATACACAAGTCAGACATATTTTGATCAACAGGCGAAGTTGTGGATAGCAATGACTAAAGTGTTGAAGGATTTTATCTGGGAAGAGAAGAGGGCAAAAGTTAAGTGGAATGAGCTGATCCTCCTAACAGAACAGGGAGGTTTAGGATTACCTTATTTGAATGGATATTTTAGGGCTACACAGTTAAGGCTTTTATACACAACACAAGCAGAAAACTACAATTCAAAGTGGAAAAGGATTATTATGATGAAGCAGGGGACTAATTTAAGAAATAAGGAAAGAGTGGGATTTTGGATGCAGATGCTTAAGAATAATATCAGTCATACAGAATATTATATTCATAAAGTAGCAGAAAGTATACCAAGAACTAAGCCAAAACCCAAATGGAGAGAGGAAATTTTGCTAATAAGGATGACTACAGTTTGGGGAACAAAGAATAGGCAAGCAGAGGCTGGAATTTAGTGGAGAAAACTGGCAAAGGAACCAAGGTGTTGGAAGCAAAAACTAAAGAGGAAAAGGTAATAGAATGGGATGAGACCAAGAATATATTTGGACTGCAGGGGTTTATATGAGGGGTATAGGCAAACAGAAAGGGATAGGGGAACCCTAAGTGAAAGGCCTGCTCTGGTATAGATTTTAGTTGAATCTACAACAGAATTATACATCTAAACCTCTTAGCACAAGAAATCTGGACAAAGTCAGATATAATGGATGGCACAGAGGGCCAAAAAGTGGGACATTTTAAATACTGCTCTTAGAAACTTAGAAAGTAGCTAGAACAAGGGTTGTATTAGCATATGCATTTTCTGAAGCCTGTGAAGTCTAAAATTCAAATGTACAACATTATTTAGTAGCTTCAATCCTCAGATCAGTCCAGTCATTTGCCAGAAAAAAAAAACAAATTAGGAGGACCAGACCATAAATATGAGGCAAAAATCTGGACATTCCATGAAAATCTGGATAGTTGAGAGGTATGAACAGAAGCTGCTGTTAAAAAGGGATAATTAGTAGGACATATAAAATATTGTACAATAACAGAATCAGAGGAAGTTACAAAAGACTGGAAAAGCAATTTACAAGGGAACTAAGGGAGGACTACCATATTACATTAAAGTACTAGTTTAGATATTTTTAAGAACAGCTTGGATACTTATTATGGTTACAAGTATTTTGGCATATTGGCAGGCTAGAAGGGCATTAATGCCCATGCTTGAATTATCTGTATATATGTACACATGTATGGCTCTCAAATATGTAACAGTCTGGAAGATGTTTACATAGGTATTTTTATACCTGAAGCAGACTCTAAAGAATTTTTCCTCTGATAGATATCAAATGTTGGAGGTGTGATGGGTAAGAAAGAGGCAAATGGGAACATATGTTCTGGGAGTGTAATTAGTCAACAGACTAAAACTTCCCTACAGAGCACTCTGTTAAATAAATGCAACTCAGGAAATGACTCTTTTGAGCTGGGACAAAGGAAACGATGTTCTTTTAAAAATATGTTTTAGATTAATGCATTACAAGGTGAGGCCACTCTAATCCTGTATAGATGTTCCCTTATTCTCTCTTTAAGCTTACGATCCGTTTTCCCTATACAGAATGCACAGCACCGTGTGCAGGTTGCCAAATACACCACATGTTCAGTATTACAGGTGGCTTCAACTTTGAACACAAACTTTTGTCCAGTGGTAGGATGTATAAAAGTATTTGATTCCTTTATAAAATTGCAATGCCCATTTTGTTGCACTTTTAGTTAAGCTCATTAAACACAGGAATTCTGCCCTTCCATCTCTACTCTATTCGGACCACAAAGCATTCTATGCAGGTTAAATTTATTCTTATAAGTGAACCTGGGACTACTACCTATTATCTCTGAAATACTTGGATCAGTTAGTAAGATATCCCAATACTTCTTATAAATATATTTCACGTTTCACATCCTGTATATAATAAATTGGTATTCGAATCTTGCTATCTTTCATATTAACTATTTTCATTTCACCGCAGTCATCAATTCCTTTCGGCAAAATATGGGTGTGCTCTACCTTCTCTCAATTTCACTATATCACTTAAACTAGCATCAATCTCCTCAGATCTATATGATCTTTTTCGAAATTTTATTTTTAAATCATTAAGCTCTTCTTCAAAACCCACATTATCTGAATTTAACCGCGACACCCTCATCGCTTGACCTTTAACAATGTTACTAAAAATGTGTTCTGGGTGCACACTACTACGATGAAGAAAATTATTACGATAGCAACTTTTTCTATAAACACCTGTGTTTAAAGAACCATTCTGTAACCTTTCAATATAAACGTCCAAGTAAGGTACATATTCTCTCGAACTAGCCATGGTAAACTTCAAATACTCTGTTTCAATATTCATCTTAGTATATAATTCTGAAAGTTGTCCTTCATCACCCTTCCAAACTAGGAAGAGATCATCAACAAAACGAGAATAAAATAAAACATTATTTTTAAACTCAATGGTCTGGAACAAAAAACTCTCCTCCCATTGGACCATAACCAGGATGGCGTAGCTATTGGCACAAGAAGTGCCCATAGCTACGCCATCCCTTTGAATATACAACTTGTCATTAAAAGTGAACACATTATTTGTAAGTACAATCTCCATTAACTCACATATAACTTCTATTCTATTCTTAGAGAAAGTGCCATCCCTCTCTAGGCATCTGCAGATACAAACTAACCCATCATGATTGGGGATGACAGTAAAGAGTGACTGAACATCAAGCATGACCAATAAATCTCTCTGTCCCTCTTCTGTCACAGGTGTCTTGTCGTATAACATGATCAAAAATTGTTTAGTGTCCCTCAATATATATTCATATTTGTTTACAATTGGTCTCAATAGATGTTCTAAATACTGAGCGATGGGTTCCGTTACCCAACCTCTCCCAGCTACAATCGGTCTCATTGGGGGGTCTCTACCATCTTTGTGGATCTTAGGAATCCCTTGAATGCAAGGTATAGTAGGATTATCAACAGACAGATGCCTATAAAGTTCTTCATTAATTTTACCTTCAAGTAACAAGGTTTCAAGCCTATCTGCAACTCTAGTTATAACTGTGTTCACTATCTGAGTGTTGATCCTTTCATAAAACTTTATATCACTTAACATCAAACTCCTTTTGGTTCTATAGTAGTCCATATCCATGACTACTATAGGACCCCCCCTTGTCAGCTGGTCTCAGCATAATACTTTTATCATTTCTCAAATTTGTCAGAGCTCTCCTTTGGGTGGGATTAAGGTTCCCTACCCACCTCTTGCTCTTGTTAATTTTTTCATTTTCATATAGTTCTTGTTCTACTAATTTTGAAAAAGCTTCAATCAACGGATGGTTATTAGGGACATAAGTACTTGGTTTCCTAAAACGAAGTTGTTCTGATGTTATATTACTAAAATCAATTTTGATCTGTAGATTCCGAGTGAAAAGTTTGAGATCTATCACATTATCTGTTATATCACTTTTCATTGACGGGATAAACGACAGACCCTTTTCCAGAACATAACATTAGTCTACTGATAAATCTCTCTTAGAAATATTCCATATCAGGGAATCTTGTTCCCTTGCCAAATCTTTTTTAATGTTGGCCCTGTTTGTTTCTGGTCCGCTGGTCTCTTCCTCAGTCGTCCTCGTCGTAAATTAAAATGATGCACAAAGCGTTGGGAGACTGAATATGGTAGTCACTGCGGCCATGGTACATCATGACTGTGTTAATTTACATAGTATGTCACCCATTAATAACATACATAATATTTCAGTACTTGAAGAGGCTAACACTCGTATTGATATCTGTGAACATATAGAGACGAGTAGTGAAAGTGTCAATAAAGATAAAAATGAGACAAGTAAGAATAGATCTAGTGTGTCTACAGATATGATTCCCCCAGATGGATTTAAACCGCTCTGCCCCTTTCCCTATTGCAACCCAATGGAGAGGTGGAGGAGGGGGGAGGGTACGATCTATGAGCAGAGGACGACAGAGGAAGAGACCAGCGGACCAGAAACAAACAGGGCCAACATTAAAAAAGATTTGGCAAGGGAACAAGATTCCCTGATATGGAATATTTCTAAGAGAGAATTATCAGTAGACGAATATTATGTTCTGGAAAAGGGTCTGTCGTTTATCCCCTCAATGAAAAGTGATATAACAGATAATGTGATAGATCTCAAACTTTTCACTCGGAATCTACAGATTGGGGTGATATGGTTAATTTAACTGAACAAAAGGAGGCAAAATGGATCATTAGGCTTAGGGCTGACCGTGATCCCGGTCTAAATGATAGGGTTTCCATCAAGCCAGCATTAAAGGCCAGGAAGCTTTAAGATTATTTCCAAATAACCCAAAGTGTTGTAGAAACTTTGGATAATGAATAATTCCTGTCTTCCCCTTTTTTCTCTTAAGTTTTATATCTGTCTGAAATGTACAGAATTGTTCAGTACTGTTGGGCTGTGTTAACTTAAGTTTGAGGACTATATATCTGTTAGACCTATCTATGTAATTGTTATGTAAGGTTGAATGTGAACGTATTAGAGAAAAATCAAGTTGTATATTGCATGACCCAAGATTGAGGAGTGTAATACTTCATATATATATATATATATATATATATATATATATTGGTATTATTCCATCTTATGACTATATGTACAGATGTACATAGTGTTTTCAAGTATATATTTGTATTTATTTTTAACAAACATGTGAGGTGTACATGTGGTCATACATGCCTTCAAACAAAGCTTATACATATATTTCTGAGTTTATAATGGGTGTTTCATCTGATTTTATATATGTGTATTAGTCATAATATGTGTCGATAATTTGACACATATATTTTTATATTATGTAAATTATAGTGTTCGTATTGTTTTAGGTATTGTGTGCTTTTTTAGCATGAGTGTAGAATAGGGCCATTGAAGGCATATTGTTTATATGATTATACTGGCAGGGTTTGTACATATAAGCGATCATGCATTTTGAGTCTAATAGCTCATTATATTATATGTATTCTTAGTATTTTTATATATAATTCTTAGAGTTAGATAATATTAAATAATGAATCATGGATGTTTTATTAACAATATGTTCAGGTTAAACTGATTGTTTTTAATGAAATGTTTGCGCATAACAAAGTTTTTCAACTGATGCAGGATATGACATCAGTAGTTTTTACGATGTCAGAGTATATAAATGTTTGTAAATTGTCAGTATGTTTTCGGCCTGAAGAAGACCAAAAGTTGAAAGCGCTTGCCGTTACAATAAACTCTTTGTATATCTCCGCAGAACGCTTGAATTTTGGTTGTTATTGCAGCAAGCTATAGTTCCGTGGAGAGGGATTTATCAACAAAGAAAGCCTATGGTGTTTTGGCATCTATAGTTCTATATTTTCATTGTTCCTGAGTGTCAGTGCTTTTTGCCTTGTGAAACGTTGTTACTGAAAGAGACACTGAATTAGCCTGCCAAGTTCACGCTTCCCATATACTTTTTTGATTATTTACACTATTATTACTTTGTTTGCAGCGAAGTATTTTGTGAGCATTATTTTATATACAAGTCAGACAAATTTTGATCAACAGGCGAAGTTGTGGATAGCAATGACTAAAGTGTTGAAGGATTTTATTTGGGAAGAGAAGAGGGCAAAAGTTAAGTGGAATGAGCTGATCCTCCTAACAGAACAGGGAGGTTTAGGATTACCTTATTTGATGGATATTTTAGGGCTACACAGTTAAGGATTTTATACACAACACAAGCAGAAAAAGTACAGTTTTGTACCTATCATAAATGTCTGTCATTATTTTCTAAATTCAGTCTTTAATGATTTGCCACTAATTTGCCAAAAAAACACAATTGGATCAAAAATGTGATGCAAAAATATAAAATAGCCACACAATACAGCTGGGAACCTGTCAAAGAAGGGACACTTTTTAATATTAGCACTGCTAACTTGAGCAGCTGACAAAATAAAAATCTACATGCATTTCTGACATAAAAGTAATCTATAACTCTGTTTATTACAGTTATTTATTAATTGTAAACCCTTCATGTTTTCTTCCAAAATTGCCATTTTTGGAGGAATTGTATGGGAAGAGCAATATTTTGAGCCAAAATCGGGGATAGTTGAGAGGTTTGGATATGCCTAATTCAATAAATCAATTTATTTGCATGTACCGCTCAACCTGTTAATGTAGGAAATCTGGACAAGGCCAAATATATTGGGGGAACATATAAACAGTACTAAAAATTGTTCTTGTATAAACTGAGGCAGTTGACAGAATAACAGGTCTTGCTTTAGCATGCATTTTTCAGAAGGTTATGAAGTCTGAAACTCAATGTCTGTCATTATTTACTGATTTAATTCCTAAATGATTTGCCAGAAAACCACAAATTTTGAGGAACAAACCAAAAATAAGAAGCAAAAATCTGGACAGTTGAGAGGTATAGTTCAGCCGGGGCTGTCTGAATTTGCTGCCCTTCCCCCCTCACAAAATCATGGTCGAATGGAGCCTCCCCCCCTACATCCATTCCAATGAACCATTACTTGGCTATTTCACCCCATTTACCATAAACACTAATGTGCATACTGCTTTACTTCTGCGATGATTTGGACTTCATTTGAAAGTTTTATTTTGCATTTTACAGCGCAAACACTAATAGATATCTGCTAAACAAAGCAATGCAGCTTCACAATGAAAACAGACTTAGCATTACAACTTCTCTGCCCTTGAAACTCACATTCCTTGAAACAACATTGAAACCCACATTCAAAGAAAATACATTTTGCCAGTGGCAGATAAAGATTACTTTTGGGTTTGGGTTGTTTTCAAATCACAGGCCCCTTGTACAAAACATACACACGCTCTTTCATACACCTTCTCGATTGTATTAAATTATATTCTATTAATTATCTTTACTAAAAACACACCTAAAAACATGCTGGCTATGCCCTTGCAATTCCCACTCTAATATCACCCACCCCATCCAACCACTACCTTTCTTTCCACTCCACTAACTACCTTGATTATAGCAAGCTCAGATGCTCATAAGCCTAGTACTTATTATAAAGCAAGAACTTCTTATTGTAACATTTGTTAATGTCCGTTATGTACTTCACAGATAATGGTTACAGTTGTCTACTGATGTACTATGTTCTTCATCTGTAAATATGTTGCAAGTAATTGCTATGTTAAATTGTTAATCGCTATGTAATCCAATGTAACTACTGTCTGTTTATTTTAACTGTGGAGCTTTTCTCCCCGGGCCTCTGCTGAAAATGGACCCACATCCAGTCTGACACTCCTGGTCAACAAATGTAAATAAATAAATAAATAAATATTCCTTGTGCAATACAGTACAGTTTTAGGGAGCATTTTAAATTTATTGTTTTGAAATTTTTCCAGTAAACAATGAAACAAAATGCATGAACCATTAATGACACAACTGCCCAATGCAGAACATTTCCATCATAAAAGTCTACTCAAACTTCTACAGTCCACCAGTATCAGTACATATGCACAATCTCTGAAGAAGTAAAAGTCATCTAAATAAATTCCACATTAAAGACATCTGTAACTAATGAAGAGGTTGCTGCTAGCAAACAACTTTATATTTCATTGTTTCATCTACAAATAAAGTGCCTATTGCCCTTGAGGAATAAATTGCCTATCTTACACTAAAAAATGGTAAGCTAGTAATATTGCAATAGGGAATGAATGGCAAACTGATAACAGGTTCATAGTTATAAGGTATCTTCGCCAAAAAGGAGTGCAGCATCCACACCCTTTTGCAACACAGTACAGTATCAGCAATGCATCTATCTACTGTGGGAGTAGAACCCACAGCCTTCTGTATCAAAAGCAAGTACACTACCCGTTGTGCTATTAACAATGCAAGCCAACCATCATAATCAGCACTAAACTTTTGCTCCCCTGCAGCTCTCAGCTCCTTGTAAAATCTACTCACTCAGCTGTATCTCTGAACTTTGCAGCACAAGAAGTCTGGAAAAAGCCAACATTTATTGGGGGGGGCCAAAAACCAGGGACACATTTTAAACATTGCTTGAATAATGTTGGAAAGTTGTTAGAATAAAATGTTGTGTTACCACCATACATTTCACTGCCAATTCCTAAACCCAGGACCCTGTGAAAAACAGTCGGAGCAAAATACCACTATACCAAATCAGCTGTTTTGGGAAAGAAAGGAAGACTGAAACTTAAATGGCTACCATTTAGTGAATTCAGTTCTCACCATAGCTGTCAACCTCTTAGCACAAAACACCTGAACAAAGCCAATAATGGGGGAATACAGACCCCAAACATATTCAGTGAATTCAGTTCTCATCATAGCTCTCAACCTTAGCACAAAAAGCCTGGACGAAGCCAATAATATTCCACCGGTGGGTACGCTATGTGTGTAACGGTTTGGCCCCGTGGTCCTCGGGGGCTGCCCTAGGACCAAACAGCTTTACGGGTAAATTTAGCATTACCCCCCACACCCAGAAGGTTATTGCTATTATACCATCGACATTATTTAAGAAAAGAAACTATTACTTTTCTTAAATAATGCATAATATAATGCCTGTTTACTGCCCTTCTGCAGATGTCTGGCATCTGTGCGCAACCTTCAGTACTAACATGAGCAAAGATACTAAAAAAAAGCGAGAGAGAAAGCTTTTTACAGTGTTTTAAGCTCTGTTGCGTGAGAGTAACAACGCGAGACAGTTGGTATAATGGGGAATACAGTCCCAAAAATAGGGACAAATTTCAAATATCCATCTTATAAACTTAGACAATTGCTAGAATAAAAGCTTTTGTGTTACCATGTACTTTCTGAATATGAAGTCTGAAATTCAAATGCTTGTCATTTTTAACATTTGTTAACCATGAAAGTCTGACTTGGAACAAAAGCCAATTTTCAGCAGAGGCCCAGGGAAAAACACTCCAGACAGACATGTCTTTGTAAGATGGGAGGACACTAGAGGAAACCCACACAAACACAGGGAGGGCATGCAGACTCCACACAGAAGGTAAGGCACCCCAGCCAAGAATCAAACCAGAGAACCTGTAGCTGTCAGGCAACAATGCTACCACTGCACCAATGCACTACTGATTTTGTAAAGACACAAAAATACAGAAACCACAGATTTTATGGGGAACAGAACAAGTATGAGGGAAACATCTGCATTTTTTTTACAAATGGTGGTGGGTAGGGAGTTCAGGCTCTTGCCACCAGGGCCCAAGGTACAGAGTTCAAGCCTGTTCTCTACCCACCACCATATAGCACTTGCGGCATTTTACACACACAATAACTAATAAAGGAACACGAGAATACACACACACACACACACACTAACTAATAATGAAACAAGAGAATTAATTCACACACACACACACACACACACACACACACACACACACACACACACACACACACAATAACTAATAAAGGAACAACAGAATACAAACACATAATAGCTAATAAAGGAACAAGAGAATAGACACAGACACATTACACAATGACCCCCCCATTTATATTCCAAAACGTGCACGCTGATTGGTCAGCGTGCACGTTGTAAATCAGAGTTATAGTAATGGAAAAAGGTCCGTTCACCCAGACTTTTTCCATTAGTATAACTTTTACAGCAATGGAGAATGCAAGATCTCCGCTGCTGTACTGTCTCGCTATGTTAAAGGAGTTTAACATAGCGAGACAGCTTTAAAAAAAGTAACAGAGATCTTCCTATCTCTGTTTCTTTTTTTTTTAAAGGTGTCTCGCTATGTTAAACTTCTTTAACATAGCGAAACACGTAAAAAGCAACGGAGATCTTGCTTTCTCCGTTGCTTTTTTCAAAACTGTCTCGCTATGTTAAATGGGTTTAACATAGCAAAACAGTTTTAAAAAAAGCAACGGAGAATCTCTGTTGCTTTTTTAAAGCTGTCTTTCTATGTTAAACTCCTTTAACATAGGGAGACAGTTTGTAAAACGCAACAGAGATCTTGCTTTCTCTGTTGCTTTTGCCCACAGCTCTGATATACTGCGTAAGCATACGCATGCGCAGTACATCAGAACTGCCGCAGAATACCAGACAGCTGCGGAAGGGCTGCAAGGAGGCATTATACAATGCCACTATTTAAGAAAAATAATAATTTTTGTTTTTTTCTTAAACAATGTCATTGTATAATAGCAATAACCCACTTCTGGGTGTGGGTAGTGCTGGATTTACCCACGGTTGTCTTTGTTTGGCCACTCAGGCTTCGCCCTCGTGACCAAATCACACCAACCATGGGTAAATCCAGCACTACCCACACCCAGGCATGGGTTTTTGCTATAATAACTAATAAAGTTACAAGAGAATACATACACGATAACTAATAAAAGAACAAGAGAATACACACACACACACACACACACACACACACACAATAACTAATAAAGGAACAAGCGAATACAAACACACATAATAACTAATAAAAGAACAAGAGAATACTCTATCAATACAGTAATAACTACACAATCCAGTCTCACAGGGATTCATATATGGCAACATTGCAGGACAGCCTGCAATACATGCAGGAAACATGTAAAGTATCTACGAGATTTTCTAGTAAAAGGTCACACACTACAAGGCTATCATGTTAGCAATGCATACGAGAAGGCAAAAGGACAGCACACATCAGTTCATCTAATGATCTGAAATGTGACTGCATATTTCTGCATCTGGGCTTCTCATATACTTGGTTACAATTCTTTTGTGTAGTATCTATGATGTCACAAATCATATGCTAAAAACATTGTTTTTTTATTCTAGTCCATAAAGCCCCATTGGTAGAATATCAGTATGTGAGCAAAGCAAAAACAATGATAGGGCCATGTGCCATAACATACAAACATTCACCTCAGCATGAGTTTCAGTTCTGCAACATTTCACAGATACAAAAGGTTGCTCAACTCAAATCACTCAAAAGGTCATTCACATCTGACCTGTTCCAGCCTAGAAAAAACTGATTTAAGAATAAAAGTAATAAAATGCACACATCATTCATCTCTACTACAGACTCAAACAAGAATTACGCAATTGTACACCTGCTGTCATTTATATTCACATTTACTGTACAGTAATGCTGCACTAGAAAGGGGTATTTTAAACAACTTAACTAGAGAGAAGTCTTAGTTTGCCTCAAGCAAAAGCATTCTTAAATGAATAAAATGAATCAGCATTCAGGACTGGCATCTGAGTGTGAGCATAATAACTTTAATAAACTGTTCAAGCACATCATGCTGAATTACCCTTTTATATTGCTTCACTCAGAATAAAGGCATGCATGCACATAACTTTAAGACTTGTACACACTCCCCATTTTTTTTTTTTTTTGCAAACAGTTCAAAACTTTATGATAGGCAAGTGCTTCAGATTCCTTGTTTCACTGAAGGGAAATAACTTTCTCTTACAACTGTCATCCTGTACTATAACAACTGGTGTTTAGCAGTTTCAGTTCCTGATTTACATACTATGTTGTTTTCTTAATAGTAAAGTTATTGCTTACTTTACCTTTTTTCTTGTCCTAAAACAACACATTTTGCTGCCTCTGCAACCCATTCCTGGCTCAGGGTTCTGGTTGTTACATCCAAAAACATGGCTTCTATTGTGCCACGACGGTACACAATCCTTCATGAACTCTGCCTAAACTTGTGCATGGAGGTTTCTACTGTAATCATCAGACAACAGGCACTCACTTCTTGAGCCTAGACCTGATTTCATAAGCCTTGCAGTAACAGATTCTCACTAACTCACCACTTCATAAACTGTTGCTGCTGGGCTCATTTAAAGTTACTGCTCTTTAAATAGGCAGAATAGGATATCTGAATATTTGTTATTGAAACATTTTGTTCCCCACAAGAGTATTTATTCTGGTACTTAACCTACTTTTAACTGAAATATAAGTCTGTTTGTGTGTGTGTGTGTGTGTGTGTGTGTGTGTGTGTGTGTGTGTGTGTGTGTGTGTGTGTGTGTGTGTGTATATACTGCTTCTCACCGTTTTAAGAGAGTGAATGCCCATTTTATTTTCCTGCAAAGAAAAAGTGAAAAGTAATAATTATATTGTGTATGCACACACACACACACACACACACACAC
Organism: Protopterus annectens; assembly: GCF_019279795.1. NCBI lineage: Eukaryota > Metazoa > Chordata > Ceratodontiformes > Protopteridae > Protopterus > Protopterus annectens. The sequence goes on along the minus strand of NC_056733.1, from coordinate 751,043,453 downwards.
ACACACACACACACACACACACACACAAACTAGAATATACAACGGAGCACCCATGCAAGCTAATAGTAAAATACGGAGCTCACCTGCTGTAGAATATCCAAGTCACCCATGCAGTCCAATCAAATCCAGCCCTGAGATAGCGAGCATGTACTAAATCCAGCTCCAAGTCACCCGCGCAGTCAAACTAAAATCCAGCCCTGCGAGAGCTCATAACTCACCTCACCTCTCTCCTGACTGGTCTAGCCTGCAGATGAAGCAGTCCGGAGATCCTCTGTTCTGTGCGGTCATCACCGCACAGACATCTGGCCATCTGCGGGGCAGAGATGCCTTCCCCTGCATCCGGACTGCTGACAAAGGCAGTCTTGAGTTCTGTCTGAGTTCCCAGTGCGTGCGAGCATGCCTGGAGTTCTGTCTGATTTTCCAGTGCGTGTGCGCTGAGTTCTGGTACTCGCGAATTTAAAATGTTTTTTTTTTCTTTTCTTTACTTTTTTGTTTGTTTTCTTTTTGTTTTCTAGGTAGGGGGGTTGCAGTCCTATAGCACGAGCCACCCCTGGTAACTGTATACTGGAATTCACAAATGTGTGAATCATCACCTACCCCATACAGCAGGGGTAAGGACTTTATGGATTTCAATTAGTGGACATGAGGTTTAAAAAAAAAAATCCTAGCACCTGTCAATCTAGTAATAGGGATGTGCTGTTTAGCTTGACATAACTGAGCAACTACAGTGTCACTACTTGCACTGATATCACACATAAACAAATATTTATATAATGGATGTGATGGTATATAGTATAGTTAAACTAATACAGTACCCAAGTGATCCCCAGCTTGCTCCCCCATACTTACTGTGAGATAGCAGAGTTCCCTGAATGGAGTGTGTAGTTTTCTCTAATCGTTCACTGGGATAGCATACCAATAAATTGCATGCTGTTGCCATGACTTCACAATAATACGAACAATATGCCAATGTATAAGTGGTTAAGGCACTGAGGTGCAGGCCTCAAACTTCAAACAATGCTGTGTGGGCTGGTATAGTCTGTGTATGGGACTTGGTTCCTGGTTTGCCTGAAATGAAATTGATTCCATTTTGCCATGGAGATTTTTACACTCTTGCTAATTGGGCTTGTGATTGTACTGTTTTTATTTTTAAAAATTTTATTTTTAGCCTTGTACTGACTTATTTCATCTCTTATTTTTAATAAATTTTCAGTTGTACCTATTTTCTCCACGTTATTTGCACAGTGCATAGCAGATAAGCACTTCAATAAATATGAGGTTGAAGTAGAGGAGGAGGACAGGTTGTGGACATATACTGCTGCCGAACATGTACCTGTTATACTTCACAGTTAGAGAAAAATGCACACAGACATGGGTGAGATCCTGAACTGGATGTTCTGACATGAGGTGTACACAGGGCTACCAGCATTTCATGGAATTAAATCTATGACATCCTATATAAAGGACAGCTAAAGAGTCTATACTTATAGTACTTTATAGAGTGTTCAGCCCATTGTTTGTCAGTTTACTTTTGGGCAGAGACTACAAAATATTTACGCTACATTTGCTGTAGCACAGAAAGTCATACAGAAATCTTCTAGTGTGACACCACAAATTGTAGAGTCGAACCTGGGATTTCTATGCACTGCTGAAAGTAGATGTTCGTGTTTCACTGTTGCAGTCATTACATTTGGGTAATCTGCTGGCAGGTTGCATTCAGTCGGCCTGATTAACAAAGTCTTGGGTCCTGCGTCGATTGCTGTCCCTTCTTCCATGACGTCAGGTCGTCAGGGGTATATAACATGCAGCCGACAACATTTTCATCAGTCTTTCTTGCCGCATGGTGCCCAAAGCAGAAGCAGTTCAAGTGCCGGTCAGCCGACTCCTGAAATTTTCATTTTTGAGTTTCAGAACCAAAGTCTTCAACCTAAAGCTTGGGGAAACTTTTTTTTGCTCCTTACTGATGTCAGTAAAAGTTAATAATTGTATTACTTGTGGGAAGCAGATACCTCATAAGGATTTTCATTTGTACTGTATTCCTTGCCTAGGATCTGATCACAACGTGCCTTGCTGTCAGTTTTGTGCTAAATTTAACCAACGCACTACTAAGCATCGACATATTTTTGCTCGAGATTTAACTATCCTGAAATATCCTCGGTTAGCAGTCCGACTACCAGAATTCACAAAAAACAGAAAGAAAGAGACAGAGACCGACAGTCGAGGTCCAAAACCGATGACAAAGCTTCTTCTAAGCCAGTCGCCGGTACTCACTGAGGCGCTTTCACAGCCCCTGATACCCGCTACTTTTGATTCACAGTCCTCTACTGAGACCCATTCGGAGTCCGGTATGCCGCGAGACACTAAGTATTGAACCCGCGGATGTCTCTACCTTAGATGGGTCTGGAGCCGCTGAGCAGGCACCTGTTTCTGAGGGTGTTTTCAGGCCTAAAGATTTGTATATTAAACTGACGCCATCTTCAAAACCAAGGCCAAAACCAACTTCTATGTCTAAAAAACTGACGCTTGGGCCATGTGCACAGGCCCCTATGTCTAAAAAACAAATGATCAAAATGGCTGAGGATTTAATTACCTTGATCAGGGGTTCCCAACCCCCTCCTGCTAACAGGCCTAGGCAAGACATTGATTATGAATCTTCTGACCAGCATTCAATTTCTTCTGACTCTTCTAATGAACAGGATTTGTCTTTACCCACTTATGAGGACTCTGATGCAGAAGATTCCATTCCTTCTGCTTCTCCCCCAGAGGATTTTTCTTTTGGGAAAACTTTACATACCTTAAGGGAACATTTCCACTGGGAAAGTCAGGATTTCTCTGAATCTAAAAAGAGACTTAGGTTTTTCCTTCTTCTACCTCAGGATAGGCCTTTGGCTATATCTCCTGTTCTAGACATTGTTGATGTTTTCTCAGAATCTAGTATGGCTCATGATTCTCTGCCTCCGGCTTCTTGTAAGCCAGACAGATATTACAGGGTTCCTGACTCCCACAAATTCCTTTTCAAAAACCCTATTGCTGATCCTGAAACCATTTCTCAGGGTCCCAAAGGCATTAAGACCTCTACTGCTAAAAATCCTACCCCTTCTGATAGAGAATACAGGGCGCTGGACAGATGGGGTAAGAAGGTTTACACTTCTGCAACCTTGGCAATCAGAGCTTTAAACTGTCAATTCCATATGCCTAAATATCAACAGCATATCATGGGACTGCTTAAACAGAAAATGATGTTAATTTCTGACTATGTGGAAAACAAAGACTTACAGGATTTATTGCATTCAGCTGAACAAGTTGGAAAACATACTTTGCAATGTGGTTTTGATTCTTTGGAGGCCTCTTGCAGGACTGATGTAACTGGATCTGTGCTAAGAAGGCATGCTTGGCTCAAAAAGCAAAATCTGCCTGATCATGTGCAAAATTGTTGGATGCCCCTTTACAACAGGACAGTCTCTTTGGTAATAAGGCTGAAGAAGTTTTAAAAAAGATGGAAGATAAAGCTAAATCTATGCAAACTGAAAGATTTCTTACAGGTGGAACCTCCCAAATTTAGTAGGCACTGGCCTACTAAGAAATGGTCCTTTCCAGTTTCTTCCAGAGCCACTCAAGCCAAACCCAGACATTCCAAAGGCTCCAGGTTTCAGTCACAAGGGACTTTCAGAACAAAACAATGGGGTGCCTCCTCTTCCAAATCTGGAAACAACAAGACCCCTCCATATGGTAAGCAGTCTCAATGACTTCCCTTTACACTTACCAAGCACTTACCTTTTAACCGCCTCTTTGGGGGGGGGGGTGGTGGAGACTGGCTCTTCATGCAAAAAACTGGCAACTTATAACCCAGGGCAAATGGGTTTTAAACATAGTATCCCAAGGATACAGATTTAATTTCCACATGTTGTCAATTCCAAATGGATGGCCAGACCTGCCCCCAAATCAGTAGGCAGAGTCCCAGAAACAAGTACTTTCCCTCATGAGCACGGGGGCTATTCAACCAGTTCCAGAAGAGGAACAGGGACAAGGTTTCTATTCAAGACTTTTCCTGGTTCCCAGAAAAGACAAATCATGGCGTCCAATACTGGACTTATCTACTCTAAACACTTTTCTGGACATTCCAAAATTCAAGATGCTGACTCTTCACCAGTTACTTCCTATGCTAGACAAAGATGCCTGGTTGGCAACTCTAGATTTAAAAGAGGCTTACCTGCATATCCCAATCAGGGAGTCTTGCAGAAGATACCTCCACTTCAAAGCAGGCTACTTGCATTACCAGTTCTCTGCACCGTCCTTTGGCTTATCTACTGCGCCCAAGGTCTTTACAAAGTGCCTGGCTCCAGTAATTGCATTTTGCAGACAAAGAGATATTAAAATTTATCCCTACCTGGACGATTGTCTAATTCAGGCAAAAAACAAGGACACTCTTCTAAACCATCTGGCGTTTGTAAAAAGGGTTCTAACTTGTCTAGGGTACACCATAAACTAAAAGAAATCACAACTGGTACCCTCTCAAAAAATTGCATTCCTGGGTGCAAACGTGAATACAACTGCCCAGATGGCTTTCCTTACAACAGAGAAGCAAACTCATTTGGTGACTTCCTTCAAACAGGTGGCCACAAACCCCGCTTTCTGCAAGGCAAATACTGCAAGCCTTGGGGTTCATGGCCTCTTGCATTCTTCTAATTCCATATGAAAGACTGCATATGAGGAAACTTCAGTGGTACTTAAAAGTCTATGGAGCCAGCATTGTCACAGTCTGGAAACAATGATTCCTATCATTCCTTGCTTGCAACTAGAGTTCTTATGGTGGGCAGAAGCCTGCCACCAAAACAAGGGACTGCCATTCACCCCACCTCATGCCACCCAAACCCTAACTACAGATGCATCAGACTATGCTTGGGGGGGGGGCGTATCTGACAGGGAAGTGCATTCAGGGCAAATGGAGCCCAAATCAAATGCACCTTCATATCAATCAAAAAGAAATGCTAGCTGTACAGAATGCTCTAACAGCCTTCATGGACTACCTTCTTCCAGAAAAATTAAATGATAGGACAGACAACACCACGGTTATGTGGTACATAAACAAGCAGGGGGGTACACACTCCTATCCCCTTTGCAGACTAGCCATGGCATTGTGGAACACGGCCTTGACCTATGAAGTACAACTACAAGTTCAATTCCTGCCAGGAAAGCTGAATACTCTGGCAAATGAACTAAGCAGAAATCTCATGGACCCAAATGAATGGAAACTGGAACCACAGATTTTCAACAAGTTGACACACAAATGGGGGTACCCAGACATAGATCTCTTTGCCTCACCTCAGAACTATCAGTTGGACAAGTTTTGCACAAGAACTCATCACAAAAAAGCCTGGAAAGTGGATGCTCTATCCTTCAACTGGAAAAACCTATCAGTCTATGCCTTTCTTCCTCTGCCTCTGCTCTCCAAAGTTCTACTAAAAGTCAAACAGGACAAACCAAAGATGATTCTGATTGCTCCAGACTGGCCTCACCAGCACTGGCACCCACTCCTGCGCAATGTGTCACAACTTCCACCGTGGTACCTGCCTCAGACACCTTACTTACTGTCTCAGCAGAACAAGTAAATTCTGCGCACTCGGCTGCGAACTTTGAATCTTGCAGCATGACTAATCACCTAAACTCACCCTTAGCATCCCTCAGCAAACCTGTGATGGATGTCATTTTGGAGGCAAGAAGGCCTAGCACTGGAAAATCTTATACTATCAAATGGAAAAGATTCTGTGCCTGGAATCAATCTCAAGGTATAAGCACAGCAGTGCCCAACATTCCTCACATTTTACAGTACTTAACAGAGATGCTTCACAAGGGCCTGTCTTTTTCATCCATAAAAATCCATGCCTCAGCCATTTCAGCTCATTACTACACAGAACCTCCCCTCTTCTCTCATCCTCTGCCAAAACAGTATCTCAGAGGGACCATAAACTTAAGACCACCCAGGAGAGCCCCAACCCCTGCCTGGGACCTCAATTTTGTATTGGAAAAGCTCATTATTCCTCCTTTGGAGCCAGCTACAGACTTAACATTTCTTTCATGGAAAACAGCTTTCCTTTTAGCAGTCACCTCATCTAGAAGGATTTCAGAATTACAGGCTCTTAAGGCAGTGGAGCCTTTCATCATTTTTCATGCGGACAGGGCATCTCTCAGGACCAATCCATCCTTCATGCCTAAGGTGGTATCCAGTGTGGCTCTCAATCAGACCATACATTTGCCTACCTTCTTTCCCAATCCACAGAACAAAGGAGAGCAGATTCTGCATTCACTGGATGTACACAGACAACTTAGATTTTAATTAAACAGAACAAAATCTCAAAGAAAATCTGAACAACTGCTGGTAGCATTTGCTGCAGGGGCAGAGGGGAAGGCTATTTCAAAGCAAACCATTTCCAAATGGATAAGCCATTGCATTCGTTTCTGCTATATGCACCATGGAAAAAACATCCCCCAGGGGATCAGATCCCATTCTACCAAGGCTGCATCTACTTCTGCAGCCTTTCTCAGAGGTGTTCCTACCAGGGACATTCTAGAAGTTGCTACCTGGAGCTCAGTTCATACGTTCACCAAACATTATCGTTGTTCTCTAAATCCAGAGCAGGCTTTTCCACTGCTGTCCTGCAGGGCCTTATAGCTGGTCCTAATGCTGTATAATTCCATCCACCTAACCATTGCTTTGGGAATCTACCCAAATGTAATGACTGCAACAGTGAAACATGAAGAACATAGCACAGTTGTGTACACTTACCATAAATGTAGATGTTCGACAGTATTCACTGTTGCAGTCCTGGTTACCCTCCCTGCAGCCCCCTATTTTTCTTTGGCTTTACTTCTACTTTCTTTCACTATGCTTAAAAGCCCTTCTGGTGTATCTGCTTTTGGGACTGGAGGTACATTTTTTGTGTTTTTTTATTTTATTTGCTCCCCATTTGGGCGGCACCTGACATCTGGGGCAAGAAAAACTGATGTAATGGCGTCGGCTGCAAGTTTTATATCCCTGACGACCTGACGTCATGGAAGAAGGGACAGCAACTGACACAGGACCCAAGACTTTGTTAATCAGGCCGACTGAGGGCAACCTGCCAGCAGATTACCCAAATGTAATGACTGCAACAGTGAATACACTTGAACATCTACATTTACAGTAAGTGTACACAACTGTACTCTACTTCCTTTCTTCAGAGTACCTGTAGGCATTAAGGAGGTATTATGCAGATTTTCTGCACTTCAGACTATATAAACTGCAGAAATGAATGAGAAGTGAAAACATGGCATATCCATTACTTATTCACATACAGTTTTATAATTCAGTACACGTTAACCATACAATCTAAAATAATTTTGCTCTACAAATAAGTAGAGACTACAATAAGGACTTGAGATGCAAGAAATCCAGGGAACCACACAAACTAGGGACAGTACAATCAGCTACATGGAGAAATCAATCTGTAATAGCATTTGCAACATGCACTTTCAAGAAAGGCCAATTTTTTTTGCTGTACTGCTTTTGTTTAAACAATAAATGCTATGTGCTGAATGTGCCCTTGGTGGGCTTCACATGGGACCTGTAGTACATGACATAACACTATCAGGATTCATATTTATAAAGTGAGCTACTGTCAGGACTATGCCCAGGCATAGCCAGGCAACAGACTATGCACATTATTTATGAAGGCAGCTTCGCATCAATACTCAAAAACCTTTAATTCTGCATCTGTTGTTGCTGGAAAATCAAAAATGAAAGGAATCCCAAACACATTTTGAATTCTACAGGAAATTACAGATGCTAACAACTTCTTTTTTTTACCAAAGTTCTCGTCTAATTTTTGAAAATGCATATGCTTGTATTACCTCTGGTAGAATACTTAGCAAATCGTTAAGTTCTTTACTTCACATGTAAACTTTCACACCCTTCTTACTGACGACATAACCAAATGTTATTAGTGTAGCTTGTTTTACCTACATTTTTATGTAACCGGGTCATAACTGAAAAAGGATCCTAGCAATCCAGTTCATCTAGCTCCTAAATTAACAGTTCAATGTTTACCCTTATCTAGAGTTTCATAAATTATTATTAATGGATGAGGTGGTCATCTTGCCTCAATCTCAGAGGGTCTGCACTGTACCTCAGTAGATTGTCTTGCATAGCACTAACTCAGGTTCAAAGAGATTTCTTAAAAAAAAAAAACAGCCTCAGGAAAAGTCCCAATCAACTGGGACATCTCCCTTTCCCAAATGCTGAGAACATTGGTTATATTTATACAACTGGGTGTATGGGGTCAAAGACCTTCATGTGTGAGGTGCAGGCTTACATCCCCCCCAATCCAAAAACACTTTCCAGAGGGTCGCAGCAACACTTTTTTTTTGGGGGGGGGATGACATAAATCCAATTAAAAATACTAACTATAATTTGATATGCTATGAATTTTAACAATGAGAAATCTCTCCCAGTCTTCAGGGAAACCAGATTACATGTTTACATTTTCCCATTTAGCTCTGAATTCAAAATGTGGTACTTCTCAAATACAACTGATAAACTTTCTTTGTTTATATTCATCTAAATCTACTATTTTAGGAAGCCAAGCGTGCGACTTCTTAAATTCAGTTATTCCACTTTTCCATAAGACCCAATAATGACAGCTCTTCCACAAATGCTCACATATTGCTTAATGATATTCTGTAAGGTTTTACAATTAAATGTTGAAAAAAGAAAATATTTTGCTTGAAATGCTGAATATTTTAAATGAACCATATGCACCTCCCACTAGGTCACCATTCTAAACTGGCAGCAATGCTCATTTTACCACTTCAGTAGTGTTCATATCCATTTAACAGTTCCCTACCATTTCTTCAAAAATCCAGTGCTAACCCAAGTTTGAGGACTTGCGTAAGAATTTATTCAGACTGAAACAGTGAAACGCTGTGAAAACGTTTTCACCTTGTTATCTATGTGCAATTACTACTCCTCAAACCAAACAAAACAAAAACACACAATTTTAGAGCAAAACATAAACCAAGAGAAAGGTACAAGTCAATATTCCAGTAATAGTTTTAAAAACAAAACTTAATATTGGGTACAGCATCTTGTTGCATGACAAGAAAAATAATAAAAATCAATGTTCACTTAGTTGCTTATAGGAGACAAAGACAACATATGTAATCGCCGATTGTAAATAAAGTACTCACTTAACCGCAAGAAAGAGAAATAAAGTCAAGTGCTCCAGAAAGAGACCATTTAATTTAGTCAGTTAAAATCGATAAATCACGAAGTAGAATGTCACATATTTGCAGCAAACAACTCCATGCTGCATTTTAGCTGGAATGGTTGTTTGGCTTGCTTGCTGTACTCTGCCTGAATAGTGCTGATCTCTGTCTGCATTTTATTTTGAATTGAAGTTTTTCATTTAAGGTTTGGTTACACATATTTTGTGTCTTACTCTTGTATTACATTTGTTTTGTTTTAAGTTTTCTGTTCTTTTGGAGTTTTGAGAGGTCTTGGCTAGGGTCAGTTAGAAAAGTTTGCAAAGAATTCCTTTGCAAACAGTGAATAGCATCAGCTTAGTGGGCGGAGCAGAGAAAAAGCATTCCTCGTTTAGCTAGAAATCTTTCTATTTAGCTGCAGTGCTTGTATGGCTTGCTTGCTGTACTCTCCCTGAATAGTTCTGATCTCTGTCTGCATTTAACTTTTCCCTCCCAGCAGCCCAACTGTTGTTGTGTTCTTAAACTTGGTGGCTTTTGGGTTGCCCATCCCTTCTATAAATCTGATTTTGGACACTCTTCCCAGTCCTACCTCATCAGCTCATTCTGAGAGATCATTTGCGAAGGCCCAGCCCTTAGTTTCTCAACCTTGACTTATCTTCTACCATCATAGACAGTAGATGTCCCCCTGTCCCCACAGCGCTGTGTGCTTGCTATGCAAATGATTCTTTTGTTGCACTTGTGTTATCTCTATTGTTCTAATGTACTAGCTGACAACATACAGAAATAATTAAAGTTCTAACTCACTTTTCAGATACTATATTGTTTTTTCCCTGTAGTGATTGTAAAGCACAGTTTTCCAGTTTAAGTTAATTTTCTAATAGACAACATGAATGTGACTATGTGCTTCCTAAATGGGCAATGTGGCATGCTGTAAGCCAAATGTTATATTATTAGGTGAACTGTTACACTGCTACTTATACTTTGTTTTTCTGTTTTCTAGGTTATGTTCTGTAGCGTACAGTGTAGTCTTCTATTTCACTCTCAGATATTGTGTTAGCTGGGTCTCCCGCAAGTACAGTTTGGTTTTACTGCATTTATCTGTAGTAATATAATTACCTGCTTAACTGTTGCTTTTACGTCATTCCTGCTGGCCGTTTTTGTTTTGCTTTTCTGCACTCTGCCGCACTTTAAATCACATTTTCTCTTGTTTCCTTTTACCAAACTGCCTATATTGTGTCTATACTTTTCACCTCTAACAACTTTTCCCAAGAAACCTACTTTCTGTACACCCCTAACAACCTTTTAAACTCTCTTTTTTTCAGTCTGTAGGTCCACCCCTCCCTCTGGCTGGTCTCATTCACCTCGCTGCCTGTTATACTTCCTGCTCAACTAAGGACATAAAAAAGCCTACAGTATAAGAAATGAAACCTACTGTTAAGCTAAGGTTGGTGCTTTTCCAGTGATAATACCTGTGAACAACTACAATTTATTGGCACAGTACTACCTATATCAAGTGATGTGTACACTCGCAGGGACAGCAGCCGATAGGGTTTCCCCCTTTTTTCTGCTTCTAGCCTTGCCCACTTTCTGCCACTAGGTAGCAGTAAACTACCACTCTGAGGCTATTCCATGTACTAACAGGGCTTAGTCCAGCTGTTTCCCACGGAGACTCAATGTCTCCTAGCTGAAAGTGCTGCTTGCAAAGCATAGCATACTGCGGCTATAATAACAAAAGCACCCCCAAAAACTAGCAATCACAGCTCTCACTTACTTACTGTTCCACAGTTTCAGTTCCAAGTCTCACTGACAATTTTTTCTTAGCAGCTGTTGGGCTGGCTCTGCCCGCTCCATTCGCCCTTTGGATTCACTTTGCTCCCCTATCCTACCCCTTTTCCACCCACTCCTGCACCCTTCAGATTTATCTCCACTTCCTCCAAATCAACGCAGACCTGCTCACACAATCCACGTCCGACTGTACCCACCCCCTCCTTGATAGCCTCCTCCCCTCTCTTCCCCAATCTTCACCCATAACAGTACCTTCCACACTCTAAAACCTTTCTAAATCCATTTTACAAGTATGGCATGCCTTACATACACCACTCTCCCCAATTTGTTTCTAAATCTTGCCCTTAGTATGTTTCTAAATCTTGCCCTTAGCCTACCAATTCTTATTACCTTCCCCAAATTTACACTTCACCCCACAGCTAGTACTTCTACAACTTCACCCCACAGCTAGTACTTCTGCAACTTCTCCCCTATTCAGTGACAAACCATTAAACAGCTTCCATAATATATCACCCAGCCTAATCGAATACCATTCATTCATTTATCAAAAGTATAAATATTGCCCTATGCCACCATAAATAACATCTACTACTATCTAGCAACCTATAATAAAAAAAGTACAGTTTTGTACCTACCATAAATGTAGATGTCCGATAGGTATGCATCTGCAGTCCTAACATATGGGTTGTCCTGCCTCAAGCAGCCCTTCGGTCGGCCGGATTCCAAAGTCTGGGTCTGGCCTCGGCTGATGTCGCACTTCACCCGACGTCATAGCTGCTGTTTATTGGGTATAAAGGCATCAGCCGACGCCATTTTCCTCAGTGTTTCTTGCCCCAGATGCCAGGTGCCCTCTAGTAAGGCTAAATTTGGATAAATGCAAATAATTCCAAACAGTAGAGAGCAAACAATATAAAAATATATATATACATATATACAAACAAATACACCATAATAGATTCCCCCAGCTAGCTAAAAGAGGGGTAAATACCCTAGGAGTACCACAGAGGGGAAGGAGGGTGGGTAATCCTGACTGCAGATGCATACCTATCGGACATCTACATTTATGGTAGGTACAAAATTGTACTATGTCCTTCAAGGATGCATCTGCAGTCCTAACATATGGGTAGAATACCATAGCCAAACTGGGGGAGGAGGCACTAAGATAAAGATGGTGTAGTTAAGATCCCTTGCAAAACAGCAGTTGCAAAACCTGCTCGGGATCTAGAGTATAAGGGAAGATTGTAATGCTTGGCAAATGTATGCACGGAGCTCCAAGTAGCAGCTTCTAAAATGTCTTTGGTAGCCACCCCTCGTAGGAAAGCTGTAGTGGTGGCTGTAGCTCTTGTGGAATGAGGTCTGATATTATCAGGAGTTGTCTTTCCATGAAAAGAGTAACAAAAATGAATGCAATTTCCTATCCATTTTGAGAGTGTCTGTTTTGAAATTGCTTTTCCTTGCATTCCTGTTGCATATGCTACCAGAAGCCGGTCAGTTTTTCTGCTGGTCTTAGTTCTGTCCAGATAGTAGCGTAATTGTCTGTGCACATCCAAGGTATGTAGCAGTCTTTCCCCCCTGTTCTGTGGGTTGGGGAAGAATGTAGGTAAATTAATCGCTTGGTTCAATGATACTCTGGAGACCACTTTTGGCATAAAGGTAGGGTTGGTTCTCAGAGAGACTCTGTCCTGATGGAAGATAAGGAAGGGTTGTACTGCCATTAATGCCTGTAACTCAGATACCCTTCTTGCTGAAGTAATTGCTAGTAGGAAAGCAGTTTTCCAAGACAAGAATTGTAATTCTGCTGTTGCTGCTGGTTCAAAGGCGGGAAGTGTTAACTTTTCCAGCACAAAGTTGAGATCCCATGTAGGTAAAGGTGGTTTCCTTGGAGGCTTTACATTTTTGATTCCTCTCAAGAACTGCCCGAGTAGAGGATGAGAGAAGACAGGAGGATCCATGTTGTATTCTGCTGAAATTGCTGATGCATGAATCTTAATGGAGGAGTAAGACAGGCCATTGTGGAACAGCTCTGCTAAATATTCCAGGATGTGTGCTAGGTTTGCCAATGAGACATTTTCTCCCTTTGCTGCACTCCAAATGAGGTATCTTTTCCACTTGGCTGAATAAGTCTTCCTTGTGGAGGGTCTGCGTGCCTCCAGGATAATGTCCTTAACCCTCTGAGATAAACCTGGGTTATTTTGTTTTATGCAATATTTGTTTTCAAGTTTGGATGTAGGATCTTGTAGCCGTCCTGTGTTAGTAGTAAGGGACATAGAGGTAGATGCCATGCGTGTGTCCGAGACATGCTTCTCAGTAGCGGGTACCAATGTTGCCTCGGCCAGTCTGGAGCTATCAGAATTACCCTTCGTTGATCCTCTCTGATCTTCAGTAGAACTTTGTACATCAAGGGAAGAGGTGGAAATGCATATGCTGTCAGGTTTTTCCAGCTGAAGGAAAGGGAGTCCGCCCTCCAAGCAAGTGGGTGGTATGCTCTTGTGCAGAATTTCTTCAATTGGTGATTGTGTGGGGAGGCAAACAGGTCTATCTGTGGTAGTCCCCATTTCTTTATGGCTTTGAAGATATCTGGATGCAGCATCCATTCGTGAGCATCCGTGGTAGTTCTGCTTAAGGTGTCTGCTAGAGAATTTTCTTTTCCTGGTACAAATCTGGCCTGAAGTTGAATGTTGAGGTTCAGGGCCACATTCCACAGGTCCATTGCCATCCAGCATAGAGGATATGAATGTGTACCTCCCTGTTTGTTGATGTACCACATGACTGTGGTATTGTCCGTCCTTATCAGCAGATGACCCTGTTGAAGGAGTGGTCTGAATGCCTGGATCGCATGTTTCACTGCCAGCATCTCCTTTAGATTTATGTGTAGATTCAGCTGGTCTTGGGTCCATAGGCCTTGTATACACTTGTCCACCATGTGTGCCCCCCATCCTAGGTCTGAGGCGTCCGTGGTGATGGTCTGGCTTGGCTGTGGTTTGTGGAAAGGCAAGCCTCTGTTCAACTGACAGGCCTGAGCCCACCACAGGAATTTTTGCTTCAGGCATGGAATTATTGGAATCTGGGCTTCTAGACTGTGCTTGTGTTGAGACCATACATTCCTTAGATACCATTGTAGCTTTCTCATATGCAGCCAGTCATGCGGAAACAATATTATGCAGGATGCCATGTAGCCCAGGGCTTGCAGGACTTTCCTTGCAGTAAGCTGAGTTTGTGTTGTTAATGTCATGAAGTAGGCTGGTAGTTGCTTTTGTTTTTCTTCTGTGAGAAAAGCCATCAGAGTTGATGTGTCTAATTCTGCACCCAAGAATGTTATCCTTTGGGATGGTACTAGTCTTGACTTTTGCATGTTGACTGTGTATCCCAAGGCTTGCAACAGTTGTATGACATTTTCCAAATCTTTTGTTAACTTTGTCTTGTTGTCCGCTTGTATTAGGCAGTCGTCCAGGTATGGGTAAATCTGAATTCCCTGAAGTCTGCAATGAGCAATTACTGATGCCAGGCATTTCGTGAATACTCTGGGCGCAGTAGATAAGCCAAAAGGCAATGCTGAAAATTGATAATGCTCTGATCCTGCAAGAAATCTGAGGTGTCTTCTGCAATCTGGCCGTATAGGGACGTGCAGGTATGCCTCCTTGAGATCTAGAGTCACCAGCCAAGACTCCTTGCCCAGCATGGGAAGAAGTTGCTGGAGGGTCAGCATTTTGAATTTTGGAACAATGAGGTATGTGTTCAGTGCGGAATAGGTCTCCATTGATTTTCTTTTCTTGGTACAAGGAAAAGCCTGGAGTAAAATCCTTGGCCTTGTTCCATAGGTGGCACCTCTTCTATAGCTCTCATCCTTAGTAAGTTGTTGATTTCTCTTAGAGCGTCTGTTTTTTGGCTTGGTGGTAGGTTTGGCATTCCTCTCTTTTTTGGTAGAGTATGGAAGTGAAACCTGTAGCCCTTGTCTATTGTTTGTAAAGTCCATTTGTTTCCTGTAATGTAATACCAGTTGTCGGAGAATAAGGCTAGTTTTCCGCCCAAGGGTGCTTCCAGTTGTTCCCTGGTAGGCGGAACTAGAGCCAAGTCATTGTGTTTGCCCTGTAGAAGTGGTTGTAGTTGATTCTGTGGCAGTACTTCTCTGGTTGGTAGGTTGCCACTGACGTCCCCTGTAGGCACCCCTAGATTGACCTCTGCCTCTTGGGCCTATTTCTGCCTCTCTGCTCTGGAGTTGTCTGGAAAGGACCAATTCTTCGAAGGCCAATTTCTGCTAAACCTCGGAGGTTGGACCTGTAAGAAATCCTTGACTGTTTGGACAGATTTTGCTTTTTCTTCCACCTTTTTTAGAACCTCCTGTGCAGGGGAGCCAAACAAACTTTGCTTCTCCATGGGTGCATCTAGGAGTTTTGACTTAACATGGTCTGGTAAGGATTGTTCTTTTAACCAGGCATGCCTTCGAATCACTGTTCCAGTCACCGCTGATCTAAAGGAAGCCTCCAGTGCATCATAGCCACATTTTAAGAAATGGTTACTGACCTGCTGAGAGTTATGTACCAAATCCTGAAGGGACTTGCGGTCTAAAGGTTCAGGAGAAGATAGTTTTTTATTTAGCTGGTCTAACAAAAATTCCTGGTACTGAATCATGTGAAATTGACAGTTCAAGGCCCTGGCCGAAAGAGTAGCAGAAGTATAAACCTTTTTACCCCATCTCTCTAATGCTCTAGATTCCCTTTCAGAGGGAAGAGGGTTTTTGGCAGAGGCAGCTGCCACACCTTTAGGGCCCTGTGAAATGGTTTCAGGGTCTGCAACAGGAGCCTTATACAAATGGTAGTAAGTGTCCGGGACCCTGTAATATCTGTCTGGCTTGGCAGGGGCCGGAGGAAGAGAATCAGGAGCAGTACAAGCATCATTATATGCATCATCAACAACTGTTAGTACTGGCGGAATGGCTAAAGGCCTATGCTGTGGTAAGTGTAAAAAAGTCCTTAGCCTTTTCCTTGAATCTGAAAAATCCTGGCCCTGCCATTGGAAGTGTTCCCTCATAGCATGCAAGGTTTCCCCAAAGGAAAATTCTTCTGGAGGAGAAGCAGAAGGAATGGAGTCTTCTGCATCAGAATCCTCATAAGGAGAATATGGGCCTTCGTGAGGGTCTGAAAGGTCTGAGTCATCCGAGGAATAATCTGTAGAGACAGGTTCCGGGGGTTCAGTCCTAGGCCTCTTGTCTGGAGGGGGCTGAGAGGCCCTGTCTGGGTGAGGTTGGGATCCTCTGATCAAAGAAATGAGATCCTCAGCCAGGCTGAGTATTTGGGAACTAGAGGTAGGCCTATGTGAAGGTGTTTTGGCAG
This sequence comes from Protopterus annectens, assembly GCF_019279795.1. NCBI lineage: Eukaryota > Metazoa > Chordata > Ceratodontiformes > Protopteridae > Protopterus > Protopterus annectens. Next base: position 751,027,101 of record NC_056733.1, on the reverse strand, counting down.
GCAAGGCCTTAGAAGATTTAGCTGCCTTAGCCCTGGCAAAAGCCTTGATAGACATGGAAGCAGGGGGTCTAGCAGCCCCACGTGCAGGGGTAGTTATGTCTACAGGAATAGTGTCTGATAAATCCTGGGTGCCTGCTTCTGTAGCAGTAAATTCAGTAGCAGATTCAGCCATGCTCTGTGAGGCCTCGGCTATCGGAAGCATGCTTTCGGCCGAAGGAAGAACCGGGGGCTCGGTTTCAGCCGAAACTGAGACATTCGCGGTTGGCCTAACCGTGGTTTCAGCCGAAACCGCGGGCCGCGAATGTCGGTCCTTTTCCTTGCGCTTTTTAGCTAATTGAGTAGTCGGAGTCTCCGACGGCATTTTGTATGCAAAAGCGGGACCAAAAAACTCCTCTGCAAACTCCGACCGACGTCTAAGAGTCCGTCGGTTGAAGGAAGCACAGGCTAGACAAGCTGATACGTCGTGGTCTGGGCCTAAGCAAGGAAGGCAGTAAGAGTGGAAATCCTTATGAGGTATTTGTTTCCCACAAGTTAAACAATTATTTACTTTGTCTGACATCGGCTGAGGCAAGAAAGAGTCCCCAACGGGGTACTTAACTTTTTAGAAGTCTTCGGTAGTAGAAATCACTGGATCTGACCGACCGGCACTTGCGAACAGCTTCTGCTTCGGGCACCGCGCGGCAAGAAAGACTGAGGAAAATGGCGTCGGCTGATGCCTTTATACCCAATAAACAGCAGCTATGACGTCGAGTGAAGTGCGACATCAGCCGAGGCCAGACCCAGACTTTGGAATCCGGCCGACCGAAGGGCTGCCTGAGGCAGGACAACCCATATGTTAGGACTGCAGATGCATCCTTGAAGGACATCACACAAATTCTCTCAAAACACTCACTGACAACCAAAACAAAACATCCCAATGTGGGGACATCCACCCCAACCCAAGACCCTCAGGCATAACTACACTCAACCAAACTCCACTTTCTAAAGATCTACTCTTAGCAACCTTAAACATTTGTAGTGTCTGTAACAAAATTGCAGACTTCCATGCTAACACAAGATACCTCTGACATCCTAGCAGTTACCAAAACCTGACTAAAACCCCATATCCAAGATATTGAAATACCCCCAAGTTATAACATACTGCAGAAAGGTAGAACCAACAAAAAAGGAGGTGGGGTATCCTTAATCTATGCTGACTGTCTCACAACACTACCCTTCCAGAAAACAATCCCATCATTTTCAATTGCTGAAATCTTAATAGGAACCCTACAAATTAACAAATCTAAACAGCTATATATAGTTAGTTGTATATCCCACAGGACAAAATATCCAAACCTTTGAGAACATACTCGCCTGGATGTCAGAAAATATCTGCAATGAAACTATAATTATGGGAGCTGTAAACATCAATTTGCAAGATTTAATAACGGACTCCCCAACAAACAGCATAAACCTCTACAAGTTCACCCAATTCGTCACAAACCCTACCAGAATGCTTAACAGTAATACACCAGGAGCCACCCTCGACTGGATCTTACTTTCAGATCCACTTAAATATTCAAATCCAAAGACCATACCCAATATACTCAGTGACCACTTGCCTGATTTCACTTATAGATCCACTCCACATATATCTAAATCTCATAACTATACCACCAGAAACCTAAATTCTTGTTGCGCAAAATGTTTTATCAATATTCTGAAACTTCAGATTGGCACCCACTAAAACTCTCCCATTGTAGGACGCCTTATACTATTTTAATAAAATATTCCTAGACACACTAGTCCTTCCTCATAATTAAAAAAAAAAACACGCTCCCTGGCTAACAAAGGCCACTAAACAACTTCTACAAAATAGGGACAAAGCCTGGAAAGGATGGCATAAAAGCAAAAATGAATCTAACTTACTTGGATACAAGCAGTTATGAAACAACCTAAAAAGCTAGTATGTACTGACAAAAACTATTTCTCTAACTAAATGAGTAACCATAAAAACAACCCAAAACAATTCTGGAAAATAATCACTAATCTCCTTACCCCTGGCACCAAACAAAACCCATCACCATGCCCAGAAAAAACACCATCACAAATAGCCACTATGCTCAACTCACATTTTAAAAACAGCATACACAAATTAATAACAGACTCCTCTCACTCTACCCTGACCTTATCAAATTCCTTTCCCTCTCCTCTTCTACCAAACAAAAACAGTCCTCACTCAGAAAGATCCTCTCCCCCATAGACAAATTTTCTCCCCTTTACCAAAGCAATATTACACCATCTAGCCTCTTTCACTAGAACCAATACGAACTATAAAAATTCAGAGACTCCTCAGAAAATTAAAACCATGCTCTCTCTCCTCAGACGACCTCCCACCAGAATACTTAAAACTCTCTGCAGAGGTCATAGCATACCCCATTAACATTCTGATCAAGAATCCTATGTCCCTAACCTCTGGAAAAAATCCATCACACCACTTCTCAAAGGAGGTAACTCCAATGAACCCTCTATCATCCAATCTGTATCCTCTCCCCAGTATCCAAACTCCTCGAAAGGTGCATCCATAACAGTTAATTCACCATCTCACACACAGCATCCTACTCGCCCCCCCCCCCAACATGGCTTTCTCCCCTCACACAGCACAAGCACTGCACTTATCTCCTTCATGGATACTGTGCAGAGATCTATCGACTCAGATGAGATTACTTCCGTACTACAACTAGACCTGTCGAAAGCGAATACCTTTCTAACACTGGCTGCACCCCACCCACCCAGAAATGGTTTAAAAGCTACCTCACTAACAGCCAACAGCACGTAAAATGGCAGAATACCTTATCAGAATACCAAACCGGAGTACCACAAGGGTCCATACTTGGACCTTTACTATTTAATATATTTACCAACAACCTTTACACTGCTTCTCTTTGCTCTATTATCCAATATGCAGATGATACTACCATCATCTCCTCCTCAAATAACCTACACCACCTCCAAACAACCAAAGATACCTTCACCACAACTGAAGCCTGGTTGACCAAATCACAACTACTCCTTAATGCCAAAAAAGCAAAGCTTCTCTTCGCAGCAAAACCCCTCTCACTTGACTCTCACCTTCATATTCCCTCCCAAAGCAACACAGAAATTGAAATCATATCTCATGCTAAACTATTGGATATTACCACTAACAATAAACTTGCATTTGAACACCATACTAGTAATGCCATTAAAAAACCTAATGCAAATTAGGAGCCCTATAAAGACAAACATTTCACGGACAGCACCACCAAAAAAGCTCTCTCCAACAGTTACTTGCTCCCCTCCCTATTATATGGTGCTCCCCTCCCTATTATATGGTGCCCCCATTTTTACTAACTTGCACTCATCTCTACAAAATAAGATCCAGTCCTGCCACCATAAAAATCACCAAATTTGCCACAGGCAGCTCATACAGATCACATCACTGTCAAGACTTAAAATAATTAAACTTGCTGCAATTTCCACATCATCTTAACCTCATTCAACTGTCCATAGCACATAAAAGTGTCTATAATCCAAAACAACTGCCCTGCCCTTAAGAACATTTTAATACCTTACAGCTCCACCAGAAGCCTTCACTCTGAAAACAAACTCATAATTGTTCATGTACCTACTAACTAACTGTCACAAAACTATAGAACTCACTTCCAACCTGCATAAACACCATTAGCTGCTTCAGCAAATTTAAACTAACCCTAAAGAACTTCCTACTAAATGGTAAAATCTGCCCCTGTATCTATCCAACTAGATAAACATCCTACTCTCCTTGAGCCTTCCTCTAGCTTACCCCAATCTTTAACCATCAAAACTAGTAGGAAACTCTTTTTGATCTACAAGTTATTTTAAACAACTCTGTTCTTACTACAAATCTCACTAACCTTAACTATCATTCTAATCCCTCACCTCTTTAAAAACTACTCCCCTAGTGATTTTTTTTCCCTTTATTAATTCTTTCAACCTAACACTACCCCTCTAGTGATCTTTTCCTTTCTTAAATTTCAACCTATTTCAATATTTACGAAAAAATAAGTGTGTGTGTGTGTGTGTGTGTGTGTGTGTGTGTGTGTGTGTGTGCCTTGTAAATTACTCCCTTTATCTTTCTGATATTGCAACGTCACTGCCCACAACGTCCGTTTCTTATTTTATATTGTACTATAATTTCTGTAAGTTCTTGTAAAATACTATGCAAACATAATGTGTTTGTGGAGCTTTTCTCCCTGGGCTTCCAATGAAAATGGGGTCCTGTCACAGTCGGACTTTCCCGGTCAACAAATGTCAATCAGTAAATAAATAATTCTGTTTACTCCCTTCCCACTTGACTTAAAATTGCACTTTATTCAGCTGCTTTTACTGTATTAGTGTTTCTTCTTAATTTTGCTTTTGCTGCTTGTTTTTAAAATGTTCAATTGCATTTATTCCGTTGCATTTATTACTGCTTGTTAGTAGTGAGATTAAACTGTAACTGTTATTCTAAGCCTCTTAGTTTTGTTTTAAGAACTTGGGCTTCAGGATAGCGGTTTTATATTAAGGTTTGTGGTCTACACTCTTATGGCAGGAGAGGTAGCTTACATCCTTCTGAGTTGGGGATTGCTGGTTGAAGGCTTAGTGTGTCTGTTATCCTAAAAGTAACAAGACTCAAACCAAACAACCAATTCCACAGCAGGCAAAAACCAGCGTCAGTTTATTTAAGCAGAATTCTTCACAAGGGTTAATGGTTCGAGTCTTGTTCCTGTGGTATTTTTTGGTTATCTGTTATCCTAAAAGTGCCTTAGCTCTGGTTTAAGTGCTTGGGCTTCAGGTCAGTTATTTTACATTAAGAAGGTTTGTGGTCCACACTCTTGTAGGAGGAGAGAGCAGCCTCTGCCATTCTCAACTGGGAGTTCCCGGCTGAAGGCTTATTGCGCCTGCTTATCTGAACTGTTTTTTTTTTTTTTCTGGAATTGTTGCACTTTGTTTGCTGCAGCAAAGAATAGATTCAGACCTGCTGAATCTAGTTCTGTTTGTATAATTTGTACACTACATCAGGCCATCTTTTGTTGGAGTGGGCTCCCTTGCACCCTAGTGTCAGCAGTGTGCAGACAGAACTCATCTCACTAAAGGTTGCTGGAACAGTGTTCAGTTTTGAGCTTTTTCATTTGTTAATTTGTTTAAATTAGTTTCCTCTCATTTGCTACATAAGTACAGAGTTTGTGCAGGTTTGCGCTTGTTTGCACATCAAACAATGAGGAGCAGCAGTGGGCACCATAGCAGGTTATAGATGCAAACACTTCTACCTGCAAATTTTCCCTTAGTACTCTGCTGGTGCTCTATTAGCGAGTTCTCACAACTGTCCCTCACTGACAGGTGATACATTCAGTGAAGCTTCTGAGGTACCAACACAGATGCTACCCACTTATCCCTTCACATTTTTTGTCCACTTCTGTCCTCTACTTTACCTGATCCTTCCAGTCCTCTCCCCGTTTTCTGACCACATCAACTTACCTAGCATTATGGAGGGACAATTTCCCAGTCTCACCAGCCAGCCTGGTTGACATGGGCATCCTGAAATCAATGTAGCAATTATAGGTTCATAGGTTCATACTAGGCTATCTGCCCTAGGGCATTTATAAACCTAGCCAGAGTGTGTGTGGCTTTCACCACCCCTTAGGATGAGAATACTATACCCATTAGTTTGCTGTGCCTCTGTCCAGCAGTGATACAGAGATGATTCCCAGGGTAAACCTACGATCTCCCATCCACTCGTCAAGATTTCTCTTGAACAGAGTCAGTGAGGGGCTCTGCCTCACATGGACTGGGATTCTGTTCCATAGTGTAGGGAGTCTCTGGGTGATGAATCTGTCCCTCCAACACGTCACGCCCTATTTATATCTGTGTTGAGGTTTAAGTCTCTCTTGCTCGTGGCTCTGGTGGATTTGGATTTTTGAGGTGGAGCATGTCCATTAATTCGGGTTGGACATGGCCTTGTATGTCAGGCACAGATCACCTCTGAGCAGACGGTATGCGACTGAATAGAGCTGGAGTTTCTTCAGTCGGGCATCGTATGACATATGTTTGAGCCCCTTTATCCTTTTGGTGAGGAACTTTTGGGGTCTTTCCAACTGCTGCAGGTGTCGGGTAAGGTACATTCCGAATGGGGCGTTGTACTCAATAATTGGTCTGATAAGTGAAGAGTACAGGGGTACAATGACCTCTCCTGATCTGGATGTGAATCTCTTCATGATCTGGTGGGCAATGTAGAAGGTCTTCCTAACCACTTTGGCAATGTGAGTGTCAAAAGAGAGGTTACTGTCAACTTGGGTCCCCAGGTCCCTGATAGATTACCACCTATGTGGTAATTCGGGGTTACCTTGTTTTTCCCAAAGGGTATGACTATACATTTTTTGGCATTTAGCTTAAGGCCATGGCTCTGGCACCAGTTATCCATTTCTATGAGACCTTTCTGGAGGATGTCTGTGTCTGATGGAGTGTCAATTATGGTGCCCAGTTTGCAGTCATCTGCAAATTTTGTCAGCCACAATCCCCCTATGTTTGCCTGCACTTCAGAAAAATAAATGCCGAACAAGAGGGGGCCCAGGACTGAGCCCTGTGGGACACCGCAGTGACCGCTTAGAGTCTGACATGGCACCAGCAACTCTAACCCTGTGTGTTCTGTCCTTGAGCCAGTTTGCAACCCATCTTGTGACATATGGGTTTACATCTAAGCTGGTGAGCTTTTCTATGATGCCCGAGTGGGGTATTGTGTCTAATGCTTTTGCTAGGTCAAGGTAGGCTGTGTGAACTGCCTTACCCTCATCAATGGCCTTAGTGACTGTTTCAAAAAAGTCGACCAAGTTCAAGAGGCAGGATCTGCCCTTGACAAAGCCAAATTGGGTAGGATCCAGTGTCTGTAGGTCCCCAATGTCTTTATTTATGAGTTCCATTATGATCCTCTCCATAGCTTTGCAGACAAGGCTCGTCAAGCTTATGGGGCGGTAATTTCCAGGGTCCGTAGAAGCACTGCCTTTGTGGAGTGGGACCACAGTTGCCGTATGCCATTCTTTGGCACGATCCTGTAGTAAGGCTAAGATTAAACAGCAGCCTTATGTGTGGGTTTAGTTCCTCATTGAGTTCGTGTAGCACACAGCCAGGGACACCGTCCGTCCCATTGATGCTGTGTTTTTGCTTTAGAGAGAGCAGCTCTCACCTGGGCATCTGAGATGTTTGGGAGGCTAGACTCTGGTGGGATAGATATTTCTCCTTTGGGGAGAGGGGAGGAGAAATTTGCACTGAACCTGTCTGCCAGTATGTTGGCAATGTCTGTGGGTTCAGTGATTTTTATCATTTTGGACTAATTCTGAGCATATCTGGGAGTTTCCACCCAGGTTTCTAACATAGCTAAAGAAGGCTTTATGATTGTCTTTTGTGTCATTAGCGATTTTTCTCTCAAAGTTGGCCTTGGATGATTTTATGAGTGATCGTAGTTTTTTGCTAGTATTGATCAGAGATGCCTTCCCTTTTAGGGATTTTGCTCTGTCATGTAGTAGCTTTCTTCTCTTGTTGTAGAGTTTGTTTATGGCTGGAGTCCACCAGACCGGGCCTGCCTTTAGTGGAAAGGGCCTTGATTTTATTAGGGATTGCTTGATCCATACATTCCTGGAGGTGCTTGTAGAAGGCATTTGTAAGGGTTTCAGCAGCGTGGGTTGTGGTTTCCACTGGCTCGGGGCCTTGAAGGATACCACTCCAGTCTTAAGAAGTGTGAAGTTTGCTTTTAAGAAGTTCTTCACTGTGGTCTTTTTGCTGGGGTGGGGCGGATGTGGATCTCCAGTGAGATTAATTTATGGTCTGATCTCACCAATGAGGGATATACTTCGTGTGGAGCATTTTGTCCCCATGTTTGTGATGATCAGGTCTAGTATATTTTCTCCTCTTGTGGGAATGGTGACTAGTTGTTCCATAGCATTTGAGTTTATGAACTCAAGGAACCTTTGGGCTAGGTGTTGGGGCTTGAGTAATGTTCCCAGTCTATGTTTGGGTAGTTGAAGTCACCCAATATGATGGTGTTTGGAGAGACATTCATACTCTCCAGTGTCTTCAGGAAGGCTGTGTGGGTTTCCTGAGTTTGAGAAGGTGGTCTGTAGCATGTTACAAACTGTAGGGCAGTTTTACCTATGGTTAATTGCACCTGGATGGTCTCCGATGCTTCGATGCGTTGCCACTAACCTGGAGGTGTGGGTATCCTTTATGAATATGGATACTCCTCCTTTTGTGGTTCGTCCGGATTTTGGGGCCGAACGCATGATTTGAGGTATAACCTGATAGTGCTGGGGTGCTCTCAGGAGCCTTGAACCAGGTTTCAGTCACAGCACAGACATCGATGTTCTCCATACTGAGGAGGGCTTCGAGGGCTGCATCTTGAGGTTTAGACTTCTGGCACTGAGCAGTATTACCCTTAGTTTTTCTCCATTTTTGTTTTCTAGGGCGGTAGGTTTATCATTTGAGCCTTGCCTAAAAAATGCACTATGGGGTGGCAAGAGCCTTTGCCAATATCCGAAGCCCAGGGTGACAGGTGCAAGCCGCCCCTTGAAGCAGCATGGCTTGTCAAGCATGTTATCCCAGGCAGACAGACATTGGATCCCCTTAGAATGACACCAGTAATTAAGCCAATTATTAAAGCTGATCATTTTGTCTCTGTATTGTGGCATCATTCTTGGTGAGGGTAGGATACTGCTCAGGGTCAGGGTCATACCGGCCTGGGCTACATAATCTGAGAGCTCCTCTATGTCTCTTTGCATGTAGTCCAGGGAGGTACATCTCAGGTCGTTCACACCGGCATGGACAATGACTGAGTCATACTTGTACTTGCTATTGAGTGACCTGAGTGCTTGTGTTATGTGGCGGATTCTAGCGCCTGACAGGCAGCTTACTGTGATCTTTTCCTTGTTCAGTCTGGTGAGTGGGACGTCAGTGTGTCTGACTATGGAGTCACCTATAACAAGTGTGTCTGGCATTGTGTTTGGCCTTAAGGGCTGTGACTGTTTAGCACACTGACTTTGAGAACTATGTGTTGCATGTCTTATATCTTGAGGTGGCAGTTGCTTGGGTGTCTGCTTTGGAGGCCTCTGTAGTTTTGGTAGATTTTTGATAAGTGCCTCAGAGTATGTCTTTGTGTGTTTATGTGTTTGTTTTGCAGTTGTGATAGTTCTATGTGAAACTGGGTTTGTGGTGTGCGTGGTTTCCTTCTCCTCCTGTCTGGTCTTGCCAGTCCTGAGTTGAGAGAGCTCAGCCTCCAGTTTGGCTATATAGTTACATCTCTCACATGTATTTGTGTTTTGTGGGAGAAGGAGTGGGTTGTCTGTGTACATGAGGCAATTGTAACATTGCCTCAAGATGCCCAGATTTACCAGCTGAACAGGAGAGGACGCTAGCAACTGACCCTTCGACATGCTAGAAAAGTGATAAAGTTTGCTGTGTAACTGAGTCAGAAGGGACCTATAGGAAATGGGTACGGGATTCTAGGCTAATGTAGTACTTTGTTTAGTATACAAGTACTTTACCTATATAAAATGCTTTAGGAGCAAGTGCTGAGCTTTACCTATATAAAAATGCTTTAGGAGCAAGTGCTGAGCTTTTGAGATAGAGAATAGACTGTTTAGATTGCAAGTAGAGAAGTTCTAAGGGAAAAATTGAAAAGCAGACTTTACGGAGCCAGAAATAGTTTAACCTTGTTTAACCGGGCTGCCCGATGGTGCTCTATGGGCAACTCCGCTAAATCAAGCAAAAGCGCTAAAGTGGGCTTTATAGCAGGGGTTGAAAAGAGCTAGGAATTGACCCAAAATGGCCAATAGACTACAAGTTTCTGGCTGGAACCACTGCTCTATGGACAAATAGGCTGCTCAGTGCTCCCCACTCCCACTGGTGAACAAAGAAGCTTCCCTTTATCCAAATAAGGATATGGAATAGCACAGGAACCAAGCCAAATCCCAGAGATCAGCAAACTCTGAAGACTGGACTATTCTAGTTCAGTAAGGCGGGAAAACAAGAATTTTTTTTTTTTTTTTTTTTGCAGAAAACAGAGGAAAAACAGACAGTAAATGCTATAAATGCTTTTAAACGGCTAGCGAACTTGAGTGTGTTAGCCTACAGGTAAAATTAAACAACAAATAACTTTTTTAAAAGTGCAAAACAGTTAATCAACACAAAAACAGTTTAAATAGAATGCTGAGCTGTATAAACAGGCGAAAATGCAGTCGCTAAGCATTAAATAATCAAAAGCCAGAAAAATACTTAAATCAGGAAAAGTCACTCTTTTGCTCTCTGCTGCTTGTAGAACTCTGCAGGACACCACGAGGAGCTGTGCTGAGTTGAATGCAAGCCAAAAAGCTCGCTAAAGCGGGCTTTATTACAGGGGGCTGAAAAGAGCTAGGAATTGACCCAAAACGGCCAATAGACTACAAGTTTCTGGCTGGAACCACTCCTCTAGGGACAAACAGGCCGCTCAGTGCTCCCCACTCCCACTGGTGAACAAAGACGCTTCCTTTTATCCAAATAAGGATATGGAATAGCACAGGAACCAAGACAAAGCCCAGAGATCAGCAAACTCTGAAGACTGGACTATTCTAGTTCAGTAAGGTGGGAAAACAAGGTTTTTTTTTTTTGCAGAAAACAGACAGTAAATGCTATAAATGCTTTTAAGCGGCTAGCACACTTGTGTTAGCCTACGGGTAAAATTAAGCAACAACTAACTTTTTAAAAGTGCAAAACAGTTGATCAACACAAAAACAGTTTAAATAGAATGCAAAGCTGTATAAGCAGGCTAAAATGCAGTCGCTAAGCAGTAAATAATCAAAGAGCCAGAAAAAATACTTAAATCAGTTATAGCAAATACAGTTATAACAAATGCTCTGAAATATACTGTATATTTCCAAAATGTTTGAGAAGGACAGTCAGAACACAAGAAGGTTCAGGCGAAAGAGAAAAAACAAAAAGTTTTGTTTTACTTTTTGAAAGGGAAAAAGGAGGAACAGAAGGCCTTATCAAATGTTCTCTCTGTATTAAGCAGAATGAGCTAATGACACTAGACTGGGAGGTGTGTCACAGTAGGGGCGGGCAACTGCAAAGCCACCAAGTATAAGAGCAAGACACCAACAGGGAGGAAGGGTGGGACAAAATAGCCTACAGACAGCACTAGAGAGACAACTAGAGAGACAAATGAAAGTTTTTAAACAGATAAGGATTTGTGAAGATACTGAATAGACAAAGTGCTTTATATATATTAAATTGTAAAAACAGTAATCTGTAAAAATAATAAAAAAAAATCAAGATACTTATATTTTGTAGTTCAGTTGCAGTCAACAACCTCTCTAGTCTGCACTGTGTGCAAAAGACAGAAACTTTTTTTTTTTACAAGAACACAAAAGAACCAGCCCCCACTAGCCAAGAGATAATTACACAGAGGAGATGTTTCAGTTTACACAATAGCCTACAGACAGCACTAGAGAGAGACAAATGAAAGTTTTTAAACAGATAAGGATTTGTGAAGATACTGAATAGACAAAGTGCTTTATATATATTAAATTGTAAAAACAGTAATCTGTAAAAATAATCAAAAAAAATCAAGATACTTATATTTTGTAGCTCAGTTGCAGTCAACAACCTCTCTAGTCTGCACTGTGTGTCTCATGTACACTGACAATCCACTTCTTCTAGTCCACACAAATTCATTACGTGAGAGATGCATATCTATCAAGAACCTAGAATCCAGGCTCTCTTACTCACCAGTCAATTCATCTGATACTAAGGAAGTAGTCAGCATGCACACCTCATCTCCTGCACCTACTAAGCCAGCAACACAAACCTACATATGCAGAGGTCCTTACCAGAATCTTACCTAAACAGAGACCCCCCCCCCCAAAAAAAAAAAAAAAAAAACACAAGCATGATTCACATAATACATCCTCTGCAGAACACAGTACACATCATGCATCACACACCAGTGGCTCAACACTAAAGCCCCCAACGCAACACAAAAACATCTTAGTCATAGGTGACTCAATTGTGAGACACACACATGTCCCTCTCACCAGGGTGGATAAGGAAGAATACAAAAAGGATGACTGGCACAGAAAAAACAAAAACAAAGTAGAATGCCAAAACTGCTAGAGCCATAGATGTCAGCAACAGTACTTTATTATTAAAATCCATTTTCATTTTTGGATAAGGAAGAAGTCACAGTCAGATGTCTGTCAGGTGGCAGGATCTGTCACATCACACACGGACTCAAGTCTCTCAACAGGCACTGTTAGGGCTCTGTCACAGTCCATGCTGGTGTGAGGGAATTGAGATGCCTTACTGGACTACATGAAGAGAGGCAAGACTGAGCTCTCTGATTATGTGTCTCAGGCAGGTATGTCCTGAGCCTTGAGCAGCATTTTACATTCACCTATGATGATACCTCAATACAAACAAAAAAAATGATGGACTTCAACAATTGGCTTAGTTTCTGGTATCATTCAAAGGAGATGCCGTACCCCTCTACAACCTCTTACATTACAGGATAAATAGCTTCACAACCCCTCCCCTCAAGTGATGGAACAGACACCTGTGCAGAGTTATTCACCAAAGCTTTACATGACCACCTGTACAATTATAGACTCTGCCATACCTGATAAAACCAAAACAAGATATTAAAGGAAAAACAAATCTGCCTCGTGGACAACTGCCATTAATAGGCTGTACAACAGGAGAAAGAAATTGCTGTCTAGGAGTAGGAAGGAACGGTCTCAAAACTGAAAACACTCACTCCTCAACTTAAACAAGCAAATAAGACTCATAGTGAAGTCCTCCAAAGCTAATTACAAATCCAAATTAGCTTCCCTAACCAAAGATAACCACAAGGCGTTCTTTAGTTACAGCTGTTACCTAAAAGGTAAGGCCCACATCTGCACTTAACTTGTAGTTAATGATAATACATATACAGAACCTGTGGATATAGCAAACCTGCTGGCTGACAGGTTCAGTGAAAACTTCACTCCACTGTCCCTGCCACAGATAGCCCAAAGCATCACTAACACCTGTCCCCTCCCACCTAGTATCTCTGAGGAGCAAATCTTAAAAACGCTCTCTTCAAGGCCAAAAGCACAGCCTCTATGGGACAAGACAACATCCCGGGTTGTGTTCTACATGGGTTAAAGCAGGAATTAGCATCACCATTGGGAATGCTTTTCAATCACAGCCTAAGCACTGGCTTCATCCTAGCAGAATGAAAAATGGCTACTGTCATCCTTTTACACAAAGGGGGTGCATCCACAGACACTGGGAACTACAAACCCATTAGCCTGACCAGCCTTCTCTGCAAGGCCATGGAAAGAATCAACCTTATAAACAAAGACATAGAAAATCTCCAAATGCTCGACCCCACCCAGTTTGGCTTTGTCAAGGGGAGATCATGCCTGTTAAACTTGGTAGACTTCTTCGAGACAGTCAAAGCCATAGACAAGGATAAATCTGTGCATATGGCCTACCTAGACTTAGCATAGGCCTTTGACACAATCCCCTCTTTAGGCATCATTGATAAACTCAACCAGCTGGATATCAACCCAAGTACTGTCAAATGGATTGCAAACTAGCTCACTGATATAACTCATACAGTCAAAATAGGGGACTCCACCACCTCCAGCAGACCCCTAACACATGGTGTTCCACTGGGATTGGTTCTGGGACCCCTACTGTTTGGAATCTACTTCTCTAAAGTATAGGCTAAAACTAAAGGACTGTGGCTGACCAAGTTTGCTGATGACTGCACACAGGCAGAGATCAATGAAACCCCTAGCAATCTCGACATCCTGCAAGATCTTACACAGACTAATGACTGGTGCTGAAGTCATAGTCTTAAACTTAATTCAACAAAATGCATCATCATCCCCTTCAGCCACGGGTGATGTTCCTGCAAATTACCACATCAATAGCAATAACCCAAGCACACAGTGGTGACAGATCTGGGCACACAGGTCAACAGCAACCTTAACTTCAATCACCATGTCTCCACAGTGGTAAGAAGGGCATTTTATATTGCTCATCTCAAAAATAAGGGCAATGCCTCCAGAAGTTATAATCTCCCCCTGTACTCTTCCCTCATCATACCAATAATAGAGTACAATGCTCCCTTTATTATGTTCCTTTCCAAACACCTGCAGCAACTGGAGAGACAAAGGTTCCTTACAAAGAAAATTCAGGGTCTTCAAGATCGGTTTTATCTAGACAGACTGAAATCATTGTCACTTTACTCTGTATCATACAGACTGCTTAGAGGCAACCTGTGCCTTGCATATAGAGCAATCTCTGACCCAGCTTTAATGGAAATGCTGCACATTCGCAAGTTAAATGGCACATGAGTCACTCGTTCAAAAGGACCTTAACCTGGTATGTGACATCAAAAAGAACTTGCTGGAGAGAGAGATTTGTCTCAGAGAGGTTGCCCCCCAAAGCTTTCTATTCATGTTAAACAAAGCCCCTCATTAGCCCAGTTTAAGTGCAATTTGGACAATTGGATGGATAACTAGAAATTCACCCCGGGGGTTCCATCTGTGTCCCTCTTGGACAGGGGCAATAGATATTGATTTATAGTGTCTAGTTGAACCAGACACCCTTGGAAACATGGGTTGAACCTGACTAGGCTTTTAAGGGCCCTTGGGCTGTTAGCCTAGTAACCTCCTATGATCCTATGAAGCACTTGGCCGTTTTAATAAATTCCCTTCATGTTCCAAGTTTGGTCAACCAAAAATCAAAAGTCTACAGCTAAAGTAGGAAAAATTGCAGTCAAGAAACATATTTAAACCAAGACAAGAATAACAGTCTGTGCTGTAAGACAATGCATCACACCAACTGATAAGTCTTCTATCCAGACAGCTAAATTCATAAAGTAAAACATTCTGCATTTAAAGTTATCATGTAAATCCCAAGCATACAAACACGGCAAACCGGTATGTTGAACAAGAAAGTACAGTTTTGTACCTACCATAAATGTAGATTTTCAGTTGTACACCCTGCTGCAGCCATCACACTTGGGTTATCCTGTCGTCAGGCGGTCCCGCAGTCGGCCGGAATTCCAAAGTCTTGGTCCGGCGTCGGTTGCTGTCGCTTCTTCCCTGACGTCAGTGCGCCAGGGGTATATATAATGCATCCGACGCCATTTCCTTCAGTTTTTCTTGCCCCAGATGTCAGGTGCCCCCAAAAAGGTGGTCAGTAATTAGTACCAATTTATGAAGTTTTAGCACAAACACAAAATCCCTCTAGCTATAAGCAAATACATCAGGAAGGTTTTGTAGAGATTTAGTCCGTTAGATCAGAGGGGATGGAGGGGGGGTAACCTGGACTGCAGCAGGGTGTACACTCGAACATCTACATTTATGGTAGGTACAAAACTGTACTATGTTCATCGTGTTACCCTGCTGCAGTCATCACACTTGGGTAGAATCCCAAAGCTAAGGATGGGTGGAGGATTCATAGAGGGTTAGAGAAGGCTAGAAGGCCCTGCAGAACTGCAGTGGCGAAGCCAGCTCTAGTCTTAGAGTAAAGTGGTAAGTGGCAGTGTTTGGTAAAGGTATGTACTGAACTCCAAGTTGCAGCTTCCAAAATCTCCTTGGTTGGAACCCCCCTGAGGAAGGCTGTAGATGTAGCTGTTACCCTGGTAGAGTGGGGCCTAATGATAGCAGGAACTGGTTTTCCATGATGGGTATAGCAAAATGAATGCAATGTCCTATCCATTTGGAAATGGTTTGTTTTGATATAGCCTTCCCTTATGAAGCTGTAGCATAGGATACAAAGAGCTGGTCAGATTTTCTGAAAACCTTAGGTTTTATCCAAGTAATAACGAAGTTGCCTGTGAATGTCCAAGGAATGTAGGAGTTTTTCTCCTTTGTTCTGTGGATTTGGGAAAAAGGTGGGTAAGTGGATGGTTTGATTTAAAGCCACACTGTAAACCACCTTAGGCATGAAGGAAGGATTAGTACGTAGATAAACTCTGTCTTGATGGAAAATGAGGAAAGGTTCCACTGCCATTAGTGCCTGCAGCTCTGAGACTCTTCTAGCTGAAGTTATTGCTAGCAGCAGGGCAGTCTTCCATGATAGAAACTGTAGATCTGCAGAGAAAGCTGGTTCAAAGGGAGGTAGCGTAAGTTTTTCCAGAACAAAATTGAGGTCCCATGTTGGTGTAGGTGCTCTACTTGGGGGGGGGGGGGGCTAATGTTTTTTGCCCCTCTGAGGAACTGTCTTAGAATTGGATGTAAAAATAAGGGTGGATCCGTGTTGTAGTGGGCTGAAATAGCTGATGCATGGATTGTAATGGAAGAAAAAGAAAGTCCGTTGTGCAACATCTCAGTTAAATACTGTAGAATCTGAGGCATGTGAGGCTGAAGTGTGTTTTGTCCTTTAGCTTGGTTCCAGGCGCAAAATCTTTTCCATTTGTCCGCGTAGGCCTTCCTGGTGCTGGGCCTCCTAGCTTCCAGAAAAACCTCCATAACTGCTTGTGAAAGAGGAGCTGGCTGGATGCTTAGTTGATTTGCCATGCAGCCAGATTTAAGGTTTTGAGATGGCTGTGTAGAATCTGATTGTTTTGCTGTGTGAGCAAATGAGCAATTTGTGTCAAAATCCAATGTGGGCCTTGGGCCATATTCCTTAATAGTGGGTACCAGTGCTGGCGTGGCCAGTCTGGGGCTATGAGTATCAGTCGTGGTCTCTCCTTTCTGATTTTCAGTAGCACCTTTGTGAGGAGAGGCATTGGAGGGAAGGCATATACTGTCAGGTTTTTCCAACTGAATGAGAGTGCGTCCACTTTCCAAGCTTGATGAAGTGTCCTTGTACAAAATTTTGTTAGCTGATAGTTTTGGGGGCTGGCAAACAGGTCTATGTCTGGAAGGCCCCATTTGAGTTATCATTGCAAATACTTCTGGATCCAGCTTCCACTCGTGGGGATCCATGATGTTTCTGCTGAGGTCATCTGCCAATGTGTTCTTTTTTCCTGGCAGGACTTGAGCTTGTAACTGAACTTGGTAAGAGTAGGAGTGTGTACCTTCTTGTTTGTTTATGTACCACATTACTGTGGTGTTGTCCATCCTTACTGTAAGTTGTCCTGGATGTAATAGGTTCTTGAAGGCTGTCAGAGCATTCTGTACAGCTAGCATCTCTTTTTGATTGATGTGCAGATTTCTTTGATCTGCAGTCCATACGCCTTGAACGTACTGTCCTGCCACGTGTGCCCCCCAGGCGTAGTCCAATGCATCTGTTGTCATAGTTTGCCTGACTGGGGGCAAGGTGAAAGGCTGACCCTTGTTAAGATGACATGTCTGTGACCACCATAGAAATTCCTGTTGTAGGCACGGAATGCGAGATATCATTGTGTCCAAGCTGTGGCTGTGTTGAGACCATACACTTTTTAGGTACCACTGTAATTTCCTCATATGCAGCTCTGCAAATGGTATTAGTAGTATGCAAGATGCCATGAAGCCCAATGCCTGCAGAATTTTTCTTGCAGGGAGTAGGGTCTTTGCTGCCATTGTTTTGAAATATTGAGTCAGTTGTAGTTGCTTGTCTGGCGTCAGATAAGCCTTCTGGGCCGTTGTATTCAAGCTGGCACCCAGGAATGTTATATTTTGTGAAGGTACTAGTTTTGATTTCTTTTCGTTTACTGTGTATCCCAGGCAACTTAAAAGATGTTTTACAAAAGCCAGATGTTGTAAGAGGATGTCCTTGCTTTCTGCTTGAATGAGGCAGTCGTCCAGGTATGGGTATATTTGAATTCCTCTTTGTCTGCAGTATGCAATTACTGGTGCCAAGCATTTTGTGAAGACCCTGGGTGCAGTAGATAAGCCAAAAGGCAGTGCAGAGAACTGGTAATGGGTTGAACCTGCAACGAAACGGAGGTATCTTCTGCAACTTTGTCCGATAGGGACATGCAGGTATGCCTCTCCTTGAGGTCCAACGTTACTAGCCATGCTTTCTTGCCCAACATGGGAAGAAGCTGCTGTAGTGTTAGCATCTTGAATTTGGGTACTTGTAAGAAGGTGTTTAGAATTGAAAGGTCCAGAATTGGTCTCCAGGCATTGTCCTTTCTGGGGACTAGAAAGAGTCTTGAGTAAAATCCTTGGCCTTGCTCTCGTGTAGGTACCAGATGAATGGCTCTCATATCCATGAGAGCTGTAATTTGTTTTTGTGCCTCTGGCCATTGATTTTGTGGCAGGTTTGGCATTCCTCTTTTCATTGGCAAGGTGTAGAAATGGAATCTGCAACCTCGTGAAATTATGTCGAGGACCCATTTGTCCTTTGTGACAATGTGCCAGTTGTCAGAAAAAAGTGTTCCTCCCAAGGGAGCTGCCAAGAGACTGTTGCTTGGCCAGATGAGGTGCAAGTCATTGAGTTTGCCTTCTGGTGGATTGGGGCCTGTCTTCTCCTCCCTTCTGTGTTGCAGTGCCCCATTGTCGAGGTTTGTATTGGGCTTGTGGTTGTCCTCTGCCTCTTGGACGTCTGTATTTACCCCTCTGTGGTCTGTCGGTAGCTGGAAAGGACCAATTTTTAGTTGGCCAATTTCTGCTGAAGCGAGGGGGCTGTACCTGTAGAAAATCTTTGACTGTCTGCATAGATTTTGCCTTATCCTCCATTTTCTTTAAGACTTCTTCTGCCTTAACTCCAAATAGAACCACATTGTAAAGTATGTTTGCCCACCTGTTCAGCTGCATGCAACAGATCCTGCATTTCTTTCAATTCAGACTGTTGAGGAAGTGTGCTCAATTTTTGTTTTAGCTGAGACATGAGAAATTGCTGATATTTTAGCATGTGAAATTGGCAATTTAGTGCTCTCATAGCTAGAGTGGCTGAGGTGTAAACCTTTTTCTCCCACCAGTCTAGTGCTCTGGAGTCCCTTTCAGAGGGTACAGGATTTTTTGCCATAGAAGCCTTAGCTCCTTTGGGACTCTGGGAGATAGTCTCTGGATCAGCAACAGGACTTTTATAAAGGAATTTGTGTGAATCAGGCACTCTATAGTATCTGTCTGGTTTGGCTGGAGCAGGAGGCAGAGAATCTGGGTTCAAACTAGATTCTAAGTAAACATCATCCACAATGTCTAAAACTGGGGGGATGGCAAGTGGTCTGTGCTGGGGGAGTAAAAGAAACTCTCTGAGCCTTTTCTTTGGGTCAGAGTAGTCCTGACCTTCCCAGTGAAAGTTCCCTCATAGTGTGTAAAGTTTCCCCAAAGGAGTAGTCTTCAGGAGGAGAAGCTGAGGGAATAGAATCCTCAGCATCAGAATCTTCATAAGGGGAGAAGGAGTAATCCTGGTCATCAGAGGAGCCTGAGGAAATAGAAACTTGAGCAGAGGAGGCATAATCTTCCTCTTGTCTAGGCCTTTTGTCAGGTGGGGGTTGGGAACCCCTGATTAAAGAGATCAAATCTTCAGCCATTTTAAGCATCTGTTTCTTAGGCATGGGGCCTTGAACTGGTGACTGCAGTGCAGTCTTTTTAGGTTTAATAGGAGTCTTAAGCTTAGGATACGTTTTTATGGTGAGCGTCGTCGGTCTGAAGACGCCTTCAGAAATCGAAGGTGTTTCTGCAGCACCGACATCTCTTTCTGCAGAGTCGTCGGTAGGGGCTGAACAAAATGGCTGTGTCGGCCTAGCGCTCTCCGCCAAAGGCTCCGAAGCGGTCTCTGGTTCCAAATCTGCAGTAGTCAGGGGCTGCGTCAGAGCCTCACTGAAGACCGGTGAACCGGAGACCGGTCCAGCAGAGGCCTCGGAGGCTGGCTTGGGCCTAAGCTGCCTGTCCTTATCCTTGCGTTTTTTGTGCACGCCGGTAGTCAGTTGCTCCGACAGCATTGTGTAGTTAAATTTCCTACTGAAATAGTGTCGTGTGAAATCAAAGCGTCTTTTTATAGTACGCTTATTAAACCTAGCACAAAAATGACAACCAGTGACGTCGTGGTCTGGGCCTAGGCAAGGTATGCAGTAAGAGTGAAAATCCTTACGAGGTATTTGCTTCCCACAAGAAATACAATTAACTTTTTCTGACATCGGTCTGAGGCAAGAAAAGTTTCCCCAACGGGGTACTTTGCTTTATTGAAGACTTCGGATCTGAAATTCGACTTAGAAAATCTCAGGAGTCGACCGACCGGCACTTGCGAACTGCTTCTGCTTTGGGCACTGCGTGGCAAGAAAGACTGAAGAAAATGGCGTCGGATGCATTATATATATATACCCCTGGCGCACTGACGTCAGGGAAGAAGCGACAGCAACCGACGCCGGACCAAGACTTTGGAATTCCGGCCGACTGCGGGACCGCCTGACGAAAGGATAACCCAAGTGTGATGACTGCAGCAGGGTAACACGATGAACATTGGAAGTATCACTTTCCCTTCATCACCCTGAGCAGAGACAATTTGTAAGGTGGATCACACATATTTAAACAAGGACAAGAATGCTGCATTACTTGCAATTTGATTAACTCAACCACTGATGAGCCATTATAACTAAAGATTATGATGAATTTCCCATCAGATTGGTTAAACTAGGTCTTCATTAAATTTGCAGGCAAAAGTAAAATACATCCCATACCTTCACATCTAGTGCTCACATATTTAAACATACTCAAAACTGAACTAATTTAAAAATGTTAATTGCAAAAAATGAAATAATAGTTGCATCAGCAAAGCTAGTGGAATACAAAAAAATAAATAACTCTGATGACCAGGCAACAAACACTTACATCAACTGCAACAAATAGTGCAGACTATTCAAACTGGGCACTCTAACATTCTTTATTACTCTTCCACAGGATTTATGATGAAAATCTCCATCGCCAACTAAAGTGAAAAACAAAAGGCATTATGGGTCTCCTGGTTAATGTCCATAGATGGAATCCTCTTAGGTTTGAAGTATCTAGGGGCAACATACCTCTCAAACTCTTAGTACAAGAAATCTGGAAAATCCAGACAAAAACAGGAGGACAACGGCCCAAAAACAGGGACAGATTTTAAATATTGCGCTGATAAACTTAGAAAGTTGCTAGAATAACACTGTTTGTGTTAACACATATTTTCTGAAAAATTTGAAGTCTGAAACTCATGTATTTTCATTATCTGGTGACTTCAATCGTCCCACTGACTTGCCAGAAAGCCACAAATTTTATGAAGAACACACTAAAAAATATGAGGCAAAAATGTGGACATTCTGTGAAAATCTGGTCAGTTGAAAGGTCTGAAGGGCAACCATAACCTGGAGAAATTATCTTATCCTAACTCAGGAGATTGCTTTTGATGGTGCAAAATTAAAAACTCTCCAGTATCAGCCAAAAAAAAAATTTCCAAGAGGTAAAATTTGCTGCCTGCGTGAGGATGCTAACTTTGGTCCAAGCTTAGACCTTCTACCACCTTCTGGGTACAATGGCCAGCTTAGACCTTCTACCACCTTCTGGGTACAACGGCCAGGGCACATCTCACAGTCCTTCATGACACCTGCATCCTCAGATGTTAGGAGTTGCACTGCATTCACAATTCCCATGAACAACTTCTGGTATTACAAACCATTTCTAAGCCTAGGAATTTTGCCAAATATAGGTTCATAGGTAAGTAACAGGCTAGTTGCCCTTGTGGGCCATTTTTAAGCCTAGCCAATTTCCCTCAAATGTGTGACTCAAACCCTGTACCTTGCATCTCTGAGGTAAACACCCTAACCATTATGCCAACACTCCACCAGAGCCTTTATAATCCTAGCCATGCAACCCAATCCAATTGTGTCTCCATGTACCTTGGGTGTCTATTAGGAGGGGTATGTTAGTTTAGAGGTGTTTAAGGGTTTTGTGGGGTTATATGTTAGGTAATATTTAACTTACTGTCTGCCTCTATCTATTAGAGATATGGGGGGGGGGCAAACTGGGGTGACTTTACAATTTTCCATCCAATGGTCAAGGTTATGTTTGAAGTGCACCAAGGAAAAACTCTGCTTCACATGGATGGAGAGCCTATTCCATAGCATAGGGATCCTTTGAGGCACATATCTGTCTCACCAGCATGTTCTACTTATGCTGCAGCCAAATTTTAATCTTTGGATCTAGTGTTTCTTGTGCTGTTCATTTTGTGCATGTGGAAAAGTTCTATCTGGGCTTGCTCAGGGGATGTCTTATATGCCAGACACAGATCATCTTTCAGTAACCTGTCGGAGATGGAGTATAAAGATGCATTTCTTTAGCGTATTCTTTGGATTACTAATGTACTGACAGAAGACTTTACTCACTTTTGGTATGACATTAGTCCTCTGTCAAAATGCTGAGGAATGCAATTATGACATTAGTCCTCTGTCAAAATGCTGAGGAATGTAATTGTGATACTTGAGAATATGAAGAAATGTCTGCCTTGGAGAATTCCTTCTGCTCTAAGGTACAGAGATCTCCCAGTCAGTATATGTAGATAGCATGGGTATGGGAGCACAGCCCCCATATCACATCGGTGCAATTTATATTTATATACAATGTACATATACACAATAATGTATAAATTACATACACACATGTGAACCTGTGTGTGTGTGTATCTGGTTCTACTTCAAAAACATTGAAAACTCATAACATTTAATTTCAGCGAGACCATAAGATCGAAAATTCAAAACATCTAAAACCCATAACATCGAATCTCACAACATTGAAAACTACAAAGTAAATATAAATAACATCCCCTCCATCTATAACACCACCAAATGAAAAAACACTTTTTACTACATTTCTGCACAAGGTAAATGGGGGGCTCTGCCCCCCCCATAAATTAAATGTACCAATTCCAAGATCGCACTACAGTGGGAAAAAGTTAATTTCCTAAACCCACTGTATCGTGACAACCATAAAGAATGTACACATAATGTCTAAATCACTTACCTGTATGGCCTAAAAACAAGTACAGAGTGGTATAATAAACACAGTGTACACAGTAACAGAATAAACTATAACATTTACATGTTTGATGATACACTACTCAATTTTACACATTTTTCGATGTGAAATTCGATGTTACGAGTTTTAGATGTTTTGAATTTTCAATCTTATGGTCCCGCTGTTTTGAAATTAGATGTTATAAGTTCTCGATGTTTTGAAGTGAAACCGTATATCAATATATCCATTTATATATCGATATATATATATATATATATATATATATATATATATATATACATATACATATATATATATACATATATATATATATATATATATATATATATCATATATATACATATATATATACATATATATATACATATATATATATACATATATATATATATATATATATATATATATATATATATATATATATATATATATATATATATATATATATATATATATATATATATATATATATATATATATATATATATATATATATATATATATATATATATATATATATATATATATATATATACATATATATATATATATATATATATATATATACATATATATATTATATATATTTATATATATGTAGTAGAAACCAGGTGTTCTCACCACGAATGCAGTCAATAGTCAGAAGTCCAATACAATAAAATGAAATGGTTCGAAAATATTCACCAAAACTTCAATAATAGTCCAAAGGCAGGTTTAATAAAATGTGAGCGCTTTCGCGTAGTATCTACTACGCTTCATCAGACATATTATAAAAGTTTTATAAACATGATTTCTTACACACACTCAAACTGATCATAACAGTATCATATTTTCGTGACATGTATATTGCTTTAAATAGATATCTTAGTGGTTGCTTACTTGCATACATTCTATGCATGTAGCATGATTTTAGCTTTAATATTAGCTATTTACAACATTGATTGATTATTTATGATACTATCTAATAGCGTTTACACAGCGCTTTATTTCATAGCGATCTGTTTGTAACACTTGCAATATAGAGCTTTTTGCTACATTGTGCTGTACTTCCTTGGATACATAGTGTTGTTTAGTTAGAGCATTTTAGCAACGGAAATGTGCATCTAGTAGCCTGTAGGCATTTTTCACTTAGTCTAATTTAATTTAACCTAATTTAATTTAATTGATTTTTAACTTGTTTAATTAACTAATGTAGGCGCCTTTTTTCACATTTAAGAGATGGTTTTAAACAATTTTGTATCTGTCTGATGAAGCGTAGTAGATACTACGCGAAAGCGCTCACATTTTATTAAACCTGCCTTTGGACTATTATTGAAGTTTTGGTGAATATTTTCGAACCATTTCATTTTATTGTATTGGACTTCTGATTATTGACTGCATTCGTGGTGAGAACACCAGGTTTCTACTACATTTATTGTTTTATGCTACGGGTGCTCTCTTCAGCTATCAGGTGTTTTTTCGTTACATTTCATATATATATATATATATATATATATATATATATATATATATATTAATATCTATATATATATATATATATATGTATATTAATATCTATATATATATATATATATATATATATATATATATAATCTATTTTTTTACATCTATATCTCTCTATCTCTATGGATATCTCTCTATATATCTCTCAAACAGCAAATTGCCAACACGCCTACATTGAGATACTAGGATGTCCACAAACCAGTAGTTCTTTCTTGTGATGCTTCAAAGCTCGGTCTTGATGCGGTTGGTTCTTAAAGAGAGCAGACCTGTTGACTATGCATCTAGAATTCTTACCCAAACTGAGATGCAGTATACTCAAATTGAGAAGGAACTTTTGGCAATTGTGTTTGCATGTTCGAAGTTCCATAACTATATTTATGGCAGAGTTATCCAAGTGGAAATTGATCATCGTCTAGCCACTATTTTAAAGAATCCTATGCATATCGCTCCATGAAAACTACAAAGAATGATGCACAGATTACAAAAATATAATTGCAAAATGGTCTATACAAAAGGCAAACTTCTTTATCTGACTGATACCTTATCCAGATCACCCAGAAATACTACAGAACAGCTTAATGCAAAGAATTTTGACAGTGATGTCATGGAAGTGCATAATTCTTCTATCACAAAACTTGATGAGCTAAAAGATTATACAAAGACTGATCCAATTTTGCAGAGGCTCAACCAATTCATCAATGTTGGAAGCCATCAAAGCAATCTTGTGTACAGCCAGAAGTACAACCTTATTTTCTGTACAGAGGTAAGATGCTGATGGAAGACAGTATCATTTTCAAAGGTCCAAAAGTTATTCTTCCTATTCCTTACATGAATACATTCAATTTTGCATTGTGCCCGCGCAGGTTCCGAAGCTACCAAAAGGGGCAAGGACTAGTATTTTGGCCTTCTCTGTCGAAAGACATTCATAAAGAGCTGAACTGGCTCTTTTTGCAAATGTGGTTTAGTACTATAAC
Organism: Protopterus annectens; assembly: GCF_019279795.1. Lineage (NCBI taxonomy): Eukaryota > Metazoa > Chordata > Ceratodontiformes > Protopteridae > Protopterus > Protopterus annectens. Next base: position 751,001,690 of record NC_056733.1, on the reverse strand, counting down.
GTACTGAACAAGATGAAAGCAAAGCCAGATTCCTAAACTACCTTGGTCAACAGTAGCCAGTGACATACTTGAGTGGAACAATCAGCATTACTTAAGTGTTGACAGACTTTTATTCAAACTGGTTTGAGATCGATTTGCTACCTAACCTAGCATCCAGTGCTGTTATTACCAAGTTGAAATGTTATTTCTCAGTCCATGGCAGTTAGGTCACAAAGTTATTTCTGACAATGATATCCAGTTTAAACATCAATTGTTTCAGAAATTTGTAAGAACTGGACTTTATCCATGTTACTAGTAGTCCAGAATACCCCACAGTCAAATGGTCTTGCTGAACGTGCAGAACAGAGTGCAAAACAATTACTAGAGAGGTCAAAGCATGACAATACCAATATCTTCTTGAATTTACTTAATCTCAGAAACAGACCCTGTGACACTCTACTAGGCTCGCCTGCACAGAGGCTTCTATTTAGGCAAACCGGAACAACGTTGCCGATCACTTCTAGTTTGTTGATGCCTAATGCTAAAAACACCAGAGTACTCAAAGTCCAACTCTTTCAGAAGAGCTCCTTTCAGAAGTCCAGCTATGATAAAATGAGCAGATTTCTTCATCCGTTAAAAGAAGGAAAGACAGTGGAGATGCAAACGGCAAAAGGCTTTGATTGAACTGGTCAAGTGAGAGGCATATGTGCTGAGCAGAGATCCTACTTAGTGGAATCTGAGGCTACAGAATACAGGAGAAACCACAGACATCTTCTTCCAGTCTATGAAACTATATCACAGCATCATAGCTGTGATACAGACTCTAGATCTCAGAGCAACCCTAACAATGTTCATACTGAAGAGCATGTCTCAGTATCCATTCTCATTCCTGATGATGTCCCAGATCTCCTCAAAGTTAAACATTCCTTGAAGACCATCCCCATCATTAGATCAAATTCTGATTTTTATGTTACATGATCAGGTCATATTTCTAGACCTAGAGTGAATGAAATACACTGCAACCTGGACATGACTGTTTTATACGTGTCTAATTTTGTATGACTGCATGTCAAAGAATTAGTTCTGTATAACTGCATGTCAAAAAATAATTTCTGCACAATTGCATGTCATTGAATACTATCATTTGGTATATGATCTATTTCTCAAAGAGGGAGGATGTAGAACAGAATGTGTGAAGCATTTCCAGATGTAGGCATGTGCATATAAATAGTGAGCACATGCAGGCAGCAGTGCCATTTAGTCTGTTTATAAGTTTATTTAAATTTAAGTTACTAAGCCTTAGTTCTGATGTGTTTGTGTGTAATAAAGCTGCTTGAACTGAACCCAAAACTGTCTGTTTTATCCTGACAGACAAGAGACAACTTCGATCTCCATGTCTCCACAGTAGTAAGAAGAGCATTTTATATTGCTCATCTCATAAGAAAGGACATTACGCCCAGAAAAAAAAAAAAGGTTATAACCACATTGCACTCTTCTCATCCGGCCAGTAATAGAGTATATTGCTCCCTTTGGTATGTTTCCTTCCAAACACCTGCAGCAAATGGAGAGACCACAAAAGTTCCTTACAAAGAAAATTCGGGGTCTTCAAGATCTGTCTTATGCGGACACACTGAAATCATTGCCACTTTACTCTGTCTTACAGACTGCTCAGAGGTGACCTGTGCCTTGCATACAGAGCAATCTATGACCCAGCTTTAATGGAAATGCACATTCACAAATCAAATGGCACACAGGTCACTCGCTCAAAAGGACCTTCACCTGGTATGTGATTTCACTAGAACTTGCTGGAGAAACAGATTTGTCTCACAGAGGTTGCCCCACTTTTGGAATAAGCTTCCTATTCATGTTAAACAAAGCCCCTCATTGGCCCTATTTAAATGCAACTTGGATGACTGGATGAGTCACCGGAAATTCACTCCAAGGGGTCCACCTCTGTCTCTTTTGGACAGGGGCAACAGGAGCTTATTTTAGTGTCTGCTTGAACCAGTCACCCTTGGGAACACGGGTTGACCTTGGCTAGGCTTGTAAGGGCCCTGGAGCCTTTAGCCTAGTAACCTCCTAAGATCCTATATACAGTGAATATAAAAGGTGTACACACTCCTGTTAAAATGCCAGGTTTTTGTGCTATAAAAAAATGAGACCAAATCATTTCAAAACTTTTCCCACGTTTAATGTGACCTACAACCTGTACAATTCAGTTGTAAAAGAAATCTGTTAGGGGAAAAAAATATAAAAAAAATAAAAAACGTGCAATAAGCTGGTTGCATAAGTGTGCACACCCTTAAACTAATACTTTGTTGAAGCACCTTTTGATTTAATTACAGCATTCAGTCTTCTTGGGTAAGAGTCTAGCAGCATGGCACATCTTGACTTGGCAATATTTGCCCACTCTTACTTGCAAAAGTGCTCAAAATCTGTCAGATAGCAAAGGCATCTCTTGTGTGCAGCCCTCTTCAGGTCACCCTACAGATTTTCTATTGGATTTAGGTCTGGGCTCTGGCTGGGCCATTCCAAAACTTTAATTTTCTTCTGGTGAAGCCATTATTTTGTTGATTTTGATGTATGCTTGGGGTCATTGTTGTGATGAAAGGTGAAATTCCTCTTCATCTTCAGCTTTCTAGCAGACACTTAAAGGCTATGGGCCAAAGATGACTGGTATTTGGAACCGTTTATAATTCCCTCCACCTTGATTGAAGCCCCAGTTTCAGCTGAAGAAAAGCAACCCCAAAGCATGATACTGCCACCACCATGCTTCACCGTGGGGATGGTGTTCTTTTGGTGCTAAACATACTTTTTGGAATTGTGGCCAAAACGTTCAACCTTGGTCTCAGACCATAACACATTTTCCCACGTGCTTCTGAGAGACTTGATGTATGGTTTTGCAAATTTTAGCCAGGCCTGGATGTTTTTCTGTTCAGGAAAAGGCTTCTGCCTTGCAACCCTACCCCAGAGTCCAGACATATGGAGAATACAGGAGATTGTCACATGTAGTATAAAACCAGTACTTGCCAGAAATTCCTGCAGCTCTTTCAGTGCTGCTGTAGGTCTCTTGGCAGCCTCCCTGGCAAGTTTTCATCTTGTCTTTTCATCAATTTTGGAGGAATGTCCAGTTCTTTGCAACGTTACTGCTGTCCCATATTTTCTCCACTTTTTGATGACCGTCTTCACTGTGTTCCATGGTATATCCAATGCTGTGGAAATGTTTTGTACCCTTCTCCTGACTGATACTTTTCAACAATGAGATCCCTTTGATACTTTGTAAGCTCTCTGCAAACCATGGCTTTTGCTGTAGCAGGCAACTGAGTAAATGTCAGGAAAATCCTACTAGGACAGCTGAACTTTATTTGGGGTTAATCGGAGTTTCTTTAATTGATGGTAGGTGTGTACTCAAGAAGAATGAATGCTAATATTAAATTAAAGGGTGCTTCAGCAAAGCATTAGTTTAAGGGTATGCACACTTGTGCAACCAACTTATTGTACTTTATTTTTTTTATATTTTTCCTCTAACAAATTTGTTTTTCAATTGAATTGTACAGGTTATAGGTAACATTAAAAGTGTGAAAAGTTTTGAAATGATTTATTGTGGTCTCATTTTTTTTTAAAATCACAAAAACCTGGCATTTTAACACTGTACATATATGTATATATACATACATACATACATTTGTGTGTGTGTGTGTGTGTGTGTGTGTGTGTGTGTGTGTGTGTGTATATATATATATATATATATATATATATATATATATATATACATACATACATACACACATGCATACATGTGTATGTATAAATATATATATTAATATACACACACACATTTTATATATATATATATATATATATATATATATATATATATACACACACACACACACACACACACACACACACACACACATATACACATACATACACACACACACACACACACACACACACACACACACACACACACACACAAAATATGCTTAGCAATGGATTGCAAGTGAAGACTGAAGCCACAATACTGTTGGCATTATGCAAAATTTCTGGATGTATAATTGCGATATCTGGTATTTTATAAAGATGCATTGCATTCTTGTCGTATACTTACAAGTCACTTCTTTGTAAATAGTAAGATCTGCATTCATCTGCTCTCATAATAACTTGTGGCTTTATTGAAACACTGTTGTCACTTGTCAAGTATTTTGACTGCCAGAAGGGATAGTTGGTGACAACAAAGCAAGATGAGGCTTCATGCAGCAAGTGAGTTGGTGGGGCGTACTAGAATGGGGTGGGGGCTTTATCAAGGCAGAGTGAACCTTACAGATGGTTGCAGTTCTGTATATAAACACTCAGTCATACAACACTGCATATTTTCAGCAGCTCTCCTGCAACAGTAGTCTTCAGTCTCTGTCAGAGTTGTACATAATGCGTCTCTCAGCTACACTATGAGGAATCTCATGTACTCGAGTTCCCCAAGTCTCCCAGCTCAGCACAATCTTCCAAAAGCAACTATAATCACTGCACAATGAGGGGTGTTTCATTTAAAATTACTTTTGCACAGAAAAGTAACTACCAGATAACATACCTTGCGTTTTCTGATAAAAACTAACCCCACCAACTTATTAAGTTATTCAGAATGTTAGCATGTGGATAAATCCTTGGCCTACTGTGATAGGGTGCACTAGTAAAATTCACAAAGGGGTAGGTAGCATCAGATCAGAATAATTTTTGATCCATCAACCAGGCAAGTGTTCTCTATAAAATCATAGACAAAGTAATAATGGAGCTTCTCTAAAATGACACAGGAAACTTAACTTCTGTTACACATGAACTATACAGGTTTGCAACAGAAGATACTGACACATTCCCTGAAGACGGAAAAACAGCACTTGACCTGTGACACAGTGAATGCTTTTTAAACTTGACTTTTGAAAGGTATTCAACACTACTTTAAGTGCCGAAATAATTTGCCGACTAAAAGAGATAAATGTCAGTGTTGTATTTTAATGCATAACACATTAGTTGAGCAACAAAAGGATGAGGAGCATTATAAAAGTAAGTAAGATCTGGACAGGCAAATATGCTGATAATTGCAAATTAGGTAATGTAGTTACTTCAGAAAAGTTGCTGAAGTTTTCCAAGTTTGTTTAAAACCAGTGCAGAATTAATGACTTTAATGTTGATAAGTGTAGAATCATGATACCTAGCAAAAAGAACATAGATTACGTTTATGAAATAAATAGTCAAGTCATAAAAATTTAAGATTTAGGCACAATGGCAAGCAGTTATTACAACAGACAAGTATGCATTTACCAAAATAAAAAAAAAAATTCATATTTTGTAGCCCACCTAATCCTAAAAGGCATGCTGGTCACGCCACAGAGAGATAGTTGTACTTGTTCATACATCCAGTCCACTACTAATTGAACTGCTGTGTTGTGTAGACTTGAAAGATGCCATCTGAAACTGCCTGAAAAGCTAGGATTCTAATTCCCAGCAACTTCCACGTGGCTTTCCCTTTCCTGCAGTCAAACATATTACAGATCATGAAGACGTATGCTTCACTGGCAAGGAAGGTACCTCAAGTTGTCTTTGACTGTTTAAAGGAAGTCATTTCCTCTGGAAAGGGATTGCCATCACCCGGATTTAATAAACTCCGTGTAGGAACAGTGTTATTCCTACACGGAGTGAATGCTGTCCATGTCTGCATCTCTTTCTCGGCAGTGTGCCTTGCATATTGTAATGAAGGCATGCTACTGAGAAGAAGCCATGTATATGGATACTGAATCAGTGCTAGGGGGTCTGTTACAGTGCTCGTAGATCTGTAACACACCCCCTGCACTTTCAAAGTTCCATATGGCACTTTACAATAAAAGAATGGGCCCTAGGATACTTAAATGCAGATGCGAAATGAATGTCATGTAGGGGATGTGTTACAATATCCATAACACACCCCCTGCATTGTGAAAGTGCCATATGACACTAAATAAATGAAGAAAGTGCCCTCGGACACTTAGTAATACGGTGAACTGTAATGTCATGTAGGGAGTCCACACATTGTAAAAGTGCTGTGCGGCACTAAAACAAGAAAGAAAGTGTCCTTGGACACTTGTTTAATAACAGCTAATGTAATGTTTAATTTTTTAATGATTTTTTTTTGTATTTCATTTTCTTTTAAGTTGAATTGTAGCTGGGCAGGTTTGCACTGTGCTTTGCTCAGCAGTGCTTAAACTTATGAAGAAGCTACATAGAAATGTATAGCTGAAATCTTCACAGCCAAGTTAGCTGAGTGGTTAGTCACAGCTTTGTGTGCAGTAGGTGCATGGTTTGAAAACCAAGACAGGCTATTCAGCTTTTACATGGGGAAGCATTTTTACATTAATTTTTATTTTATTTATTGATGTAGTTAGTGATATTTGTTAACCATGTTAGTGTAGCTGGTCCAGAATCCCAGTGTCAGTGGAGATATGAGGTGAAAAACACTATTTAAATACAAGTGTCCGATTCATTACATTACCTTGGGGTGTGACTGTACTGTAAGCACAGGGGGAGGGCATGTAAAGTAAAATGCATACACTTACTGATGCATCAGTAATGAGTAATTAATATCCAATTATTAGTTTTTAAATGAAAATTTTTGTTTGTCCTTAGCTCAGTTTTGCCAAGCACTGCTAAGCCAAGCTAAGCAATGCTTAAACAGGACCTGTCCGAGCAATACTTAGCAGAGTTTAGCTCTGTTTAGCTGGTTTGACCATTGCCAAGTCATCCCATTCTAAGCAGTATTCAGCTTAGCTAAGCAGATATGTGCACTGCTAAGCATTGCTCAGCATTTGCCACTTTAAGCACTGCTCAACTCAGTTTAGCGTGTTTGCGCACTACTGAGCTTTGCTCAGCATTTTTAAAAATGGTTCAATGACAGCAAAGGACAGGAATATGGCCTTATTTAAACCACACAAGCAGGAATATAAGCAGAACCTGTCAGAGTTTGATCCCTGTAGGAAGTATGGCAGGTGCAGGAGAGGAAGCGCGCTTTCGGGCATAGAGCTGGGGATGTTGGAGTCCAGTGTCATGGCTGGGCTCCTCATAAAGAACCATGACAACAGACTGCTGTAGGGCCAGTACCAGGGTTCAGAATACAAGTCTGAAGCCTGGGACCATCTGGGATGTGAGCTCACCAATGCCACTGGCATCCCCTACACTGGTGAGCAGGTCCGTCATCATTATGATGACCTGAAATGGAGGAAGGGGGTACTCTTGGCCCAATGGATCCAAGATGCTCTAGCCCAGAATGCCCCAGAAGTTTATAAGTATAAGTATATCAAGTGTTGCTTTTCCAAATTGTAGTATTAATAGCTGATAGACAGGTATGCATAATGGTGCGCCCCTCCCCCCACAGCTGCAGAGGAGAGGGCTCCTAATATTGAAGCCCACGCAGGAAGACCGGCGAAACTGCACCAACAGTATGGTGGGTAGAGATATAATTTGCAATATATATATAGTCCAATAAATAAGAAAGTGAAATTGTTTACTGTCATTAGATATAGTGCATACTGAATAAACGTGTTAGACCAACACTGATATAAGTGACTAATGCCAGATACTGTAGAATACAGATGAAGGCAGCAAACAAGCTACTATTGATGAAAGGAAGCCAATACTGTAGTAATACTGTGTAGGAATGAATCTGTTAATAAAAGTATACTGTGATTGCTACTGTGAAATTAATAACTGACATGCATACTTTCAAAATTCTAAATTCAGTTGTACTGCATATCCTGTAGATAATGAATGTAATAAACCACTGTGTCATGTCACCTTAAATAAAGAAGCTTATTCCCACAAACGGTTGTGTTTAATTTGGTCTGTTGTTGAAGAAATACAAGTGTACAGGTGCTACACAGCAAATATGGCTATGACAGCATGAATTCACTGAGGTTTGTCTGCTAAGCAGCTGTTATGCCAAACTGTAGATGTGAAGCTATAAAACAAGATACAATGAAAATTGATATATGTTCTGCACTAAGATCTGAACCTTGAATAGTAATGTATTACAGTGTGCTCCCTGCAGCATTGTCTTGTGTTAACCTTTGCATTTCAGCTACATGTATTCCTGAATGTAGGCACGTACGAGACTGTAATAGGTGGAGACTGCAAATATATGATGGGCAAATGTATATGGGTCGGGTATACAACCCAGCACCCTGCTATTGTTTGTACAGATCACACATAATCACATTCACTATGGGTTAAATGTGTACACCTGCATTCAGAGTATTAATACACAGTTCACAATCTATCATGCATGACACTGTGACAGTCCACTTATATGACAAGGTCAGACTTTGTAACCAAGTGAGTTTTAGGCACAACTCAGTCAAGCAGCAGTGCCCCAGTAGCTCAGTGTGATAAGAAATAGATATGTTGTTCATTTATCCACACACAGACCACAGTTTGAATCCAGGGACTGGCACAAAGATGTGTTTATAGTGACACACAAGTAATCCTGACTATTTGTAGAAACAGTCAGGTACTGTTAACAGATATTTTATCCACAGGGCTCACAGATAAAGAAATGTTAGTATTAGCTGTATGAAGGGTATACTAATAAACTGTGTACAAATGTTCCACTGTCCAGCCCCATGACTACAAATGACAGCAGGATAGCTATATACACCATGCACTCTTCCCGATACATGTCTCAAGTGTTATGCTGTCACGGCTAGTGATCACTGTTGCCAATAACCTTGGACACAGATATAAATCCAGTAAAAAGTATGCCATTAGCACACTCGCACAACATCAGTGCAGGGTACACCTTGTTAGTCATATATGTAACCCTGACATGTACGAGTCCCCTCTACTCATGTACCCAGAGTTGTTACAGCTTGCCCCATAGCATTCCAGGTTGACAAATTAACATGTATGTATATACTACAGTAGCTATAGGCTCAGGTAGATGTAAAGTGAGGAAAGACCTGTAGAGTATTGAGCAGTACTGTTGTGAAAAATATAGCCTATATAGTTGGTAATGGACAGTTTCTCTCCCCCACCCCTTATCTGCATCAACAATTATTATTCATATACTACAGGTATGCAGTTCTCAAAACCTAATGTTGGGAATTGTGTTCTATTATTGTTCATATATTTAAATGGCTGCATACTAACATACCTTGTTTAAAATTCCATTGTCGGTGGCCTGTTGCTGTAACATTTACTGGCATGCTGTTAGAATAATGACTGTTATTCCATTTATGCATGTGTTCTGTTTGCCATGCAATTTTTCCAGTTCTATTGCTCTGGGTCAACTGGAACACCCATGCATGCTATTATAACTAATGTTGAAATGTTTTTGTTCATGACTAACCAATACACCTTGAAAAACCTCAACACCATAGCACATTTGGGTAGGCAGATCCCAGTGGATCTGCCTGTCCCGCCTCATCTGGCCATGGCACCGGGTCCCAGCACATCTAGGACCTAACCTTGAGCTGCCTCCACCACTGGTCCTGCACCACCCTCTGGTTGAACCACCTCAGGGGACAGGGCGCAGGCGTGGAAAGGACCCTGTCACCAGACATCAGTTCAGAGGTATGGTGCTCTGGGTCATCCAGCGGGACTTGGATGACCTTCTGCACCAGATCGAGGGCAGACTGGTACACCTCGAGAGGCAGGCTGGCCCAGTCATCCAGCCGTCAGCACAGCCACCTTCAGGGCCGTAAAGGGGCAGTAGTGACTGCCCATGGGTGGGGACCTCAGTCCCACTATTTCCATCTGGGGGCATGTGGCCCTCTGATTCTCAACCACTCTCCCCGTCCAAGGTGTTTACCCCCCTCATGTGTCATACACTGCCATGTCTGCTGTCTTGTTTGTCTGCAAAAGCAACCTCTCCTACCCAACATACCTCCGCAAACTTACCTACAACCCTTCCCTAACATCACACTCTCGCCATAAAAAAAGGGGGGGAGCATCTGTCCCCCCAAAAATCTTGTCCCATACATAGCTTTCCATTTCGCCCCCACATACATGGACGTTAATTTACCCATGAATCACGCAACAAATGTAAGTTGCCTACACCCCTTCCTGTGGGGTGTGAGGCTCTAAATTCCAAACTGTTCACATCATTCCCAGCTGTTGCAGCACAAAAAATGGAGAGCTACAGTCCTTTCCTACACTCGTCCTGCACATCCCTAGCTGCCTTTCATAATGTTTTCCCCTGCTTGCCCCCATTTCACCACTTTCCTATCACCCCATTTTTCTTTTCTTTTTTTGGAATTAGCATGGGTTTAAGCGGGAGTAAGCACCGCTAAGTGAAGCTAAGGGAACCCAAGTGTCTATTGGCATTGCTTGGCATCTCGCAAAACCACGCAAACCTGCTTAAAACTGCTTTAATCACCATCTCAATCAGCTACTGTTCTGCCCAGCAATAAAATAACCAGCCCTGGCAAGTCTCGATCCCAGGACCCTGTGCACTAGAGTCAGAGCAATGCACCACTATGCTAAATAAGCTGTGAGAATTACTAATGCTTTTGTAAATATATCATGCATTATAGTCATTTAACATTAAGGAAAAAAAAGACATCCCTGCCAGATCTTGAACCCAGGACTCTGCGCACTAGAGTCAAAGCAACGCACCACTAAGCCAAACTAGCTCTAGGGAATTAGTACTGCTGCTGTAAATATATCATACAGTGCAGTCATGTAACATTAGGAAAAAAGACAAAGCTGCCAAGTATTGAACCCAGGACCTCCTTAACTACAGTCACAGCACCTTACCACTGCACCAAATCAGCTCTGCAGAATTACTGATGCTTCTGTAAATATATCATGCACTACAGTGATGTAACTTTAGGGAAAAAAGACACCACTGCCAATTTTTGAACCCAGTCTCATCTGAACTACAATCAAAGCAACATACCAGTCAGCCAGCTGACTTCTGGAGAATAGCAACTGATTTTACAAACATATCCTGATTGCCAGTCACACACTACTCATATATACAGTTGCCCAAATCACAGTGTACTTCTTCCTTTGACACAAACAGAGAACCAGTACACAGACAAATCAATGCTGCTGGATGTACAGGAGGCCTACAATATCAGGTAGAGTTAACAACTGCACAGACTTGCTGAAACTCCACAGTTGTGCCCCCTATTTATGGCAGGGTCATCAAAAAACCTACTCTGTGATGACATACTGGCAAGGCAGTGCAGACTGGGGTTACAAAATCATGACAGACAGCTCAATGTCACACGTCATAATCATCAGAACACACATGTCTAAGCTAATCCTGTGTTACACACTGTAAGCATGGTCATCTGTCTTACAAATACACCTGCCATAATAATGACTTGGTACTTCTATCTCTTACATGTCTAGCATCTGTCACATCTAGATACCCACAGTCCTGGCCCAAAGCCCAGTCCATGGCACAACAAATACATCCATGTCAATAAAACATAGGAATAATTGAGCCCTGCAATGTCCAGCAATACTGGGTGCTCTTACAGCAGTCACTGCCACCCACAGTAGCACATTAAAGGCCTGTAGGGTGGGACACATTTCACAGTTATGAATATGTGTACTAAATATTGCTTAACACTCTCTGGATGGCACTATTACATAACATATGTACCATGGGCACTTGCCTCAGCTAGCCTGTTGTGGGTACTCTCAGCCAGGCTATGCTGTGATAACAGCTGACACTCCACCCTCACTGACAGTAACAGCTTGTTTTCCCTCAATGTCTTCACAATTCCTAGTCTGACCTCTGGCCAGAATGCAGCAACTGTGGCCTGCTATACATGCAGCAGTATGTCCAGCTACCTGCTACAGACCTAACATTGGTCCCAAACACCTACAGCAGGGAATTCACACAACAGCCACACATAAAGGGTTGGGGGTGGGGGGAAATGTTGAGGTTTTAAGGGACATGTCTCACAGTCTGCCCCTATAAACATACACAGCTGACAGACCAGCATCAACTGTAGCAGCATGAGTCGGACAGAAAAGGATGTATGATACTCACATCTGCCCGTCTTCTTACTCACACCAACAAACATTTACAGAGTAAATGGCTACAGAATCTGAAAGTCTGTTAATAGCCAGACATAGCATGCAAAACTGTGGACATAACACACCAATCCAAATAGTAGACAACATTTTCCACCTGCCCTCTGTGATGCTGTAGCTCCCACACCTCGATAATGTCCTCCTCAAAGGCCAGGAAAACGGACAAGGTCCACATGCAGGCCTTAATTATAGCACTGTGTTGGCATGCCATTGGCTAATGGAAAAGCAACCCAGTCATTCTGGATGCAATTAGCAAGTGGGAGCCACAGACTGGTGCACAGGCCATCACCTGTTCATGAGCATTACCTACAAAAGGGAAGCTCCTGCCTATGGTAAACAGGTCTGACACTTTCTTCATGAAGACAGACTGCGATTCTTTACAACACTACAAGTGGATTTATTCTGACAAAGGAGTACAGCACTATACCAGGTATGTCATACAATTACGCATGTAATGGAATGCAGATTGGAGGATGCAGTCATGGGAAATAGAAATTTAAACAGTAGCTCTCAAAAACACTTCCTGGACTGACATGTTGCTGTTAGTCTGCTGTCCAGCACCTATGGCCATCCCTGATGGCTCTGTCTGCAGTGACAAAGATCACAGCTCTGGCTCCTGAGTCACCGTAGCAATGATCAGCTCACTTACATGACTACTACTGGATTGTCTGTTGTACAATACGGACTCTGACACTGCCACCCCAGCTAACTGGGATGTTGTAAATAATCATATGTCATTTGTGAATATTAATATGATATATATGCTTGTCTTACAAATGTAAGAGAACTATATATGTTACGTGGATATTAAACAACTGGTGCAGGAGTGTGTGTTGAACTGTATAATATGTAATGAGCTCATACCTCCCAACTGTCCAGATTTTTGCAGACTGTCCATGTTTGCCTCATATTTTTAGTCATTTTCTCATACATTTGTGTTTTTTCTGGCAAAGCACTGGCAAATCATTAAAGACTGAAGTTATAAAATAATAGCACACATTTGAATGTCAGGCGTCATATACTGCAAAACCTGTTATTCTATTAATTATGTTTGTAAGAGCAATATTTAAAAAGTGTCACTATTTTTGGGCCTTTGCCCCCCCTTTATTTGTGCCTTTGTCCAGATGTCTTGCTCTAAGAGGTTGAGAGGTATGACTGAGCTTCAAAAGTGTAACCACACAGTGTACCATACTGGAAAAGAACAGAAACTTATATAAAGTATTACCTGTGAAAATGTATGTATTAATAGTAGAAGCTGGAAGCCTCCAACATACAGAGATAAGTTGCAAAACCTCAAGAAAATAGGATGAACTTGTTTTACGAATGTGTTAGCTCAGCTTCAGTGCAGCAAACGGACATAAAATGCTTACAGCTAGAGGTTTTTGTACGTTCTTGAAACATAAAAAGTTACTAGGTTGAAAATGTAAGTGTTTAACTGTGTTAGGACTTCCAGTTCTACACAAACATCTGACAGATATGTACTTCTGATACAGAGATGTTAAAATGGATGACAGTTGCTGTTAGCCTGGGAACTGAAGGCAGGTGACAAAGACTGATGTAATCTGAGCTAATCCAGCAATAATGTTGATTATTACTTTCAGACCTGTTGCAGAGAAAGACCTTTGCATTTTGTGTGTCTTTGTATCTGACAAAATCCACATTTGCCTTGCGAATAGTAAGGAACTAGGGAAAAGTAAATTTGTTTACATATAGATGGAACTATAGTAAAGATTACTTAAGATGTTTGCTGTGTTTATTTCAGACTGTCTGAATGTTGCCTTAAAATATTCCCTGTGAGTCTGAACTCCGTAATTACTGTATTGATTGAGTATTGTTTTGTTCCTTTATTAGTTATTATTAAATATAGTTAAACCTTGTAACTGTAGCTGATCTGTATAGATCTAAGTAAGCTCTTACAGTACTTGCATATGTATTTGGTGACACTGTATAGCCCACTCCAATAACCTTGGTCTTGATCACACTAACCATTTGGATAATACGCACACAGTAGGATTAGTCACCCTTTGGTAAGGGCCTTACAGTAGCTGATAAAGAGCTGGACTGTGGCATTTAGAAGTCTGGGCAGAAGGGGCCATAGCTAGTAAACCTGTGCTAACCTTTCCCAGGACACAGAGGGAGAGGGAGAGAGACAGAGAGAGACAGAGAGAGAGGGAGAGGGAAAGAGAGACAGAGAGACAGACAGAGGGGGGGGGAGAGGGGGAGAGAGAGTGTGAGTGAGTGTTGTGTGTTTTAGAAATCAAATCTCAAAGTGTGTGTGTCAGCTACTTGAGCAGGGACATGAAGCACTAGTTGGACAGAGAGGGTGATAGAGGTTTTGGCTTGACCACTCTGCTGAGATGTTAACTGTACAGATGTGCCAGTGGGAAGTCTTATTGGGGATCTGGAGAGAGAGGAAGAAACCAGACCCAGACGGACTTTGATCTCTGTGTGCTCTGAAGGGTAACTGTATGCGTGTGTTTTTGTCATACTCCCATTGGGTACGCCCCTCACTGGTGTTAGTGGTGAGGATTGAGGCTCCTTGATTACTGGGCCACTGCAGGGGCATCACACTGTCAGTACGTACTGGTGGATACAGCTGGCATATCACATCATGTACAGTCATTGAGCCCCTCTCAGTCTGCAAATGTCATACAGGATTATTTCACAGATTGTCCAAGTCTCCCTGACCATTCCTGATGTACTCTGGCTAGGTCAGTGTGTACTCCGCACCTGTATCTGATTGCCTGACACCTATGGCTAGCATACCCGGTGAGCCCCTGCAGCAGGCAGCAGATTATAGGTACGAGTAGTGGGGGGGATGCTGGCTCTGGCTCAGCAGCAGTGTGTACATACTGAGCATACACTGTAATGTAATGGATACAGTACCAGATATTCATGTATCATTACTGTGTCTCCAGGGGTCTAGCATGTCACAGACACATTCTCCAAACTCTGTGGACAACCATCACGTATTGTCCAACTGGTCTCCAGAAATACACATCTGTCTGGCGGGGGAGGGGGGTCTACATCAGGCACATGTACACATTCAGCAAACATCTGGGTACTGCAGATGTCAGACACCTATGAGGAGGTCACCCTACAACACATATGCACATATTCTTGGTCACTGTGTACTTTAGATGTTCCAGGAATATCCATATGCACCTGTAGTAGCACTCATCTATTTGTGGGATGTAGGCTGGATGACATGGTACTGTAACGCTGCCCACAGGGGACACCCAGCAGTCGCTGGCAGTGATATGTGTGGACACATACCAGTCTGTCACAGCAGTTGGGCCATTTCTGGTATTCCTGGTACCATATGAAGTTACTAGGCTATGGGTCTTGAGCAGCCATATGCCTACGCCACATGTTAGCCCATGTGTATGTAAGGCAGCAGCTGATGTCCGCATCCAAAAAGGACACAGGTGGTATCCCAGGGATGTATGTGCTGTTAACCATTCAGGTGACCAGGTTACGGCTGCAAAGGTGTAGGTAGCTACCCTGCCAAATGTGGACAGGTTGCCCATTCCACCACATGGTGATTGTGTGGGATATGCATCTGAGTTGCCAACAAGGTCCGTTCAGGTCACTCACCAGGTGGAGGGTGTGTGTGTGTGTGTGTGTGTGTGTGTGTGTGTGTGTGTGTGTGTGTGTGTGTGTGTGTGCGCGTTTGTTAACAGAGTTAAGCATGACTTGCACTCATGCAGCAGTCCCAGCAATGTGGAGTCCGTGAATGCCTGACATGCTAGAGTGAAGTCACTCCTGGGGAGTATGCATGAAACCAGGTAGAGGGTTGGCCTTATAGCCTATTGGTGTATGACAGATGTTTGATGGCCTGCTATTCCCTGGTAGGGAACGTCTGTGATGTCCCCAGCTGCTGCATGTACTGTGTTATGTGAATGACTAACAAGAGAATTACACACATTAATGGTCCCCATTGGAGGGGGAACATGAAACATCCATATCAGGGGGCTAAACACATGTTGTAATGCCAGTATGTTGCCAATATCCACACATATACTGTGCTGATAGATGGCAGGGGTATGATGCGGGTGTTAGTGATGAACAGTGCTGGCAAAAGTGGATGTGTAGGGTCTGTACAAAATGGTGGCCAATGTATGATGTCCTGTGATGCGTTTCCCTGTTCTTGTCTTTCGGGTAGGATGTACAGAAGACGGAACCAAGCATTCTCAGAAGCAGAGACCGCTGCAATCATTGATGCCCTCAGACTCCATCACTGGGTACTGTTGGGAAGGAGCCGACAAAACCTGCAACAATGCACTGCCCTGTGGCAAGAACTGGTAGCAACAGTTAATGTGGGCCACCAGGGCAGGAGCTACGAACAGGTCTGACACCGTACCACAGACCTCATACACAATGCACGGCAAAGAGCTGCAGCGGTGGTCAGGGACCGTGCTGGCACAGGTGGAGGGCCTGCTACTCAAGCACCACTCTCAGCCACTGATGAGTTCTCACAAACCTTGGTTCAGCCACCGCCTCCCAGGAAACCATAACTACATATGGTGTGGAGGTGGGTGGCACACATTCTACAGCCGGGAATCTTCCATGTAAGGCCCCAGTGGGCATCACGCTAATACTGTAGCATTCATAGTGGCAGCATTTGCATACCTGTATGCATACGTTAGGTCAATCTGAGTTTGTGGGTGGGGATTTGTAATGCACACATTGGCACACATATTGTGAATATCAGCAATTTGGGTAGTATCACAGCTTGTAGTGTACATGTTCATAAATGCACATATCCTGTACCAATGCAACGTGTGTGTGTGTGCTAATAATAACTCTCCCCCACAACTCCATAGGTCCCTCTGTTGGGCTGGGGAACATTTTCCAAGCACAGAACTGTGGAGCTGTCATGTTGCAATATGTGAATGTTAACCTGTGGCATGTTAACTGCAGTGCAGTTTCACAAGCATCACAGGAGCCTATTTGCAGGAGCTTTGCCATATTGCAATATGTGAATGTTCACTTGTGGTGGGGTTCACTGCAGTGCATCACACTGTTCATCACATGAGCCTATTTGCAGGAGCTGTAACATACTGGCATGTACTTGTGTAGGTGTAGCCAGCCACTGTGCTATACAGGGGTACATTAGTAGTGTGTACAAAGGTGCAGTGTGTGTATGTTAGGTGAATGTCCATCACATACCCCCACTTCTCATGTATCTCACAGGTAGTAGCAACATTAACTGGACATTGCTGCACTGCATGTTGTTGAGGGTCTGTCTAGAGTGTGTCTGTTGTGGTCTGATTGTGTGTCATGCATGGCATCAGTCAGAAGGTGTGGTTTGTATAATGCCTTTGTGGCACCCCACGTGTGTGTGTGTGTGTTTCAAACATTATACTGCAGGAAGTAATTTGCCTAGGTTGTCTTGCCCTCACAGGTGAACATGGGGTTGGGGTCTCTCCCCCCACAACCTGATGTCAGTGTCTCAGTGGACTCTGATGAAGATGAGGATGGCCATAGTGAGGCACAGGTGGAGTTGGGGGCTGAATCTGCACCACTGGTTGACAGCCCACTTTCAACCCCAATGTCCCCGCACACAATCAGTATGCCCACGCATAGCCAGTACTCAGCAGCCACAGATATTGGACAGTGGGAGGGTGGTAGCATCGAACAGGGTAGTGTGGTGATTTTGGCATCTGTGAATGTAGACACTAGCCATAGTCAGACAGCTGGGGAGGTCCCACACAGGCAGATTGACAGGGGTGCTCAAAGGAGGATTGCTGCCCATCAAGACCCTGACAGAGGTATCACAGAAGTGTCACCTCACGCATGTTTTGGTCTGTCGTGGAGGCAAAGGCACACTGTAAACAATGCACCAGAAGGATGCTCAGGGTCATTGATGCAACACTTCCTGGCATGTGTGACACCCTCCACAGCATTGGTGATGCTGATTGTCATTTCGCTGACGTCATGGATAGAGAGTGGGGTGACACATTGTCAGTCCTTAACCGTGCAATGTTTGTGCTTGAAGATGTGGTGGGAGTAGGGTGTCCGACATGGATGTAGGGCAGCAACATCAGCTGAAAGCTCATGTAGCCATACACATTCACACTCCTACAGTGACAGTACCACCAGCTTTACCAAAGGGAGGGTGCTGTCCACACCACAAAGTAGCAGGCCATGGGCATCTGAGTTCTGGCCAGTCCCACGAGGGACAGGGACCCAGCAGACAGCGGTCACCGTCTGGAAGTAGTACTGCATCTGGCCTTGGGCATGGTGGTGCCAGTGACACTCCTGGCAGGACCGGTTCCCATGTCCCTGGCCAGAGATGGTGAACTGTACATCCTGCCATGTACGGTCCATGGCTGTCCAAAATACCCTTGTGTACGGCTAGCATACACACACATCACTATCACATGCAGGTCACCACCAGACACACAGCTCCTCTCCATGGCCCAAATTGAACACCACCCCTCCAGACACGCCCACATGATGTCAACTGTATGACCCAGTCTAGGCATTTGGCAACCCCACACCACACCCTGTGCATGTGATGATACCTGTGACACATCCCTATTATCCATACCATCAATGTGGGGACACGCTAATGTGTGTCTGATGCACAGGGTGAATATAGTACAGATAATGTAAGTGTGTAGTGTATTATTGTTATGCCTTGTAAGATGCTGTCTGCTGGCAATTGTCATGGGTACACATTGAAGTGCATGTACCTTTATGCCACGATGCTTTACTGCTGCTAGTACTGCTGTCTGGCTGTTGTCTCACAGACCTTATTCTGTTTCTGTTCCAAGACTGTGTTTGTACGTCCTGGGGAGCTGCTGCCATTACAGAAGCCAAGTATGGCGGAGTGGAAACACTGAGACCTTTTCATTACTAAGGTACGGCTGTATATGTGTAGGTTTACCCAGGTGCGTATGTGTGCAACAGTGCGTAAGGGACAATGGGGGCAGACAGCGTAACCTTGCATGCATACCCCATGACACAGCCAGCTAGCCTTCATACATGTCACCTGGGTGTTCCACAGGATCACAGGTTCATAGATATAGAGGAGGTTACTAGAGTACTGGCCCTGGGTCCCTTACAAACCTAACCATTACTTTATCCCAAACAGAATCAATCAGCACCTGTTGCCCCTGGCATTGCTGGACACAGGTTGAACCCCAGGGACAGATATGTTTCCCATCCACTCAACCTTGATGCAGTTGATGATAGTTTGCATGGGACTGTGCTTGACATGTTTGGGGAGTGTAGTCCTGACACAGGGCAGCCTCTGGGAGCCAAACTTGACTCTCCAGCATGTATTTTTGCTATCTTGTATGCGATGCAGGCCACTCGTGCCGGTAATGTGCACGGTTATACTCTTGTATATGGGGCAGCTGTTGAACGGCTGAGCACAACATTGCCATCTAGGTATGCCACAGACACCTGTGGACAACCTGACTGATAACCAGTGAGGCAGTACTGATTACAGGCTGTCTGCATGGAACAAGTGTTGAGGGCCATAGCTGACCTTTGCGGATGTTAACATAGACTTTACAGTTTTTGCAGATGTCTGCATAGTTGCACAGCAGACTGGCCATGCTGCTAATGTATTGTTGTACTGACTGAGGACTACTCCGAAGTAATGTCCGCCATTTGTCTGGATGCGGTCCCTTTACTTATGTGGTGAACGACATACAAAGCATTTTCTGATCACTGCCACTACTTGCTGCCTGAATGCAACATTGTTGGCATCCTGAGTACCAGGTCTGTCATCGCAATCTGTGTGTTTATGGGGTTGGTGCTGATGTGGGAAATGCTGAGGCAATGTCCTTGCTGTATGGTATGGCGACACTGTTGTTTGCATTCAGCATGAGGCCAGGACCTTGGCACATTCCATACCCACTGCATGGCCCATTGCAGTGTGTTAACAGCAGTTTGTGGCTCAACGACAGAGTGCACAATACTTTCAGTTGCCACAGCCTTAAGCAGTACCTACATAAGTGGGTGGTGGCAATTTGCTTTCGTGGCTATATACATGTGGGTCATTGGGGGCAGCAGGTTGTCACAGGGCCTTCACATGTCTACATATTGCACACAAATAAGTGGCACTTATTGTGGTTGCCACTTTATCAAATGTGGATTGTGGGACACGTCTTGAAGTAATGTGACAGTTGGCAGGACTTTCTTTGGTGTGCTATGACACCTTCTGTGTGTGACATTACCTTAGCTTATGCTATTTGCCATAACATTACGGTGCTTCTGATGTGCAATAACTGCTCTATGCAATTAGTAGATGACTTTATAAAATGTTTGTTGTCCTACACTCTCGGGACCTCTGTACTGTTTCAGTTAATATCACAGGTCACACCTTGCCAAACATGGACTGCAACCTGCAGGGTGGTACAGATGGTGGCCATAACTATGACCTCTACATATGTCTGCAGAATGTCCTGATGTTTGCCACATATCTTTCTTCTGTTTGTCATAACATTGTGGTTTTCTGACAAATTGTTGGAAAATCATGACAGACCAACATTACAGATTAATGACTGATACGGTCATGTCACAACACATAACATTTGGAAAGTGCATTCAAATCACAAGCTGTTCTGGTATCTACATTCCATGCGTGTCACAGCAATATGTGAAGGTTGTGCTCAATATATGGCCTTTGCCTCACTTTTCCGTATGGCTTCAACCAGATGTCTTACTGTGAGGGTTTGAGAGGTGTCCTAGTGGCTGTAACACAGACTGCTGCAAGGGGATATACATACATAAACACACCCACCCGCTCATGACCTGCCCTTGAAGACAGTAGAACCTCTGCCTTCCTAGTTTTACATACAATACTGTTATATACATAACACAAGCACTACAGAGCTACTACAGTGTTGCAGTGTCTGCCACTATTATTCAGGTGGGTGACAACTGCAGGGTCAGTTAGGATTGCCAATGGGGGGGTCACAGGCCCTTAACATGGTACAGCCATCACAAACAGCTAAGATGGGGATATTCATTGAAACACACATGCACAGAGAGTTGACACTTTTCCAATTAGAACACCTACTTATCTTATGTACAATACAGACTGACATGACTATTGCACATGCCACAGTGCCTTTGTGTTAGAAAATGTGTAACTGTGCTTCTAAGGTGGATGGCATCTGTAGGGGCCCTGATGAGGTTGGCAATGGGGGAGTTAACAGGCACACAAAATGGTAAAACCATCACATACACACAGGCAAGACAGCCACAGGGATATACATACAGAAACAGACAACTCACCCAATTGTCAATAGTCCGATTATAACACCTACCTATCTACTTGTATATACCACAGTGCTACGTACATACTGCATGCACCACAGAGATTATATGCCAGGGACATAACTCAACCTCTTTCACCTATTAATCTTGGGAATGCCTTCCTGAATAGTGGGATAAACCACACAAAACAGGGACTGTTCACACATGTTGCTCTGAAAAACCTAGATAAGTGATAGGGTAACAGATTTTGCATCAGCATAGCATTTCAGATGGGTATGACGTCTGAAGCTGGACATGTCTGTCACTACGGCAACTGTCACATATTTACCACTGATTTGTCATAATACCCCAATGTTATGAGACATGGACCACATATATGTTGCAAACATCTGGGCCATCTGCATACATCTGTGCAGAGGACTAGTATGGCCTGTAGTGTTTGACATGGTGCATCCAAGGTAGATGACATCAACAAGCTTTTTAAAGTAATGCCATGTAGAGGGGGTAAACAGGCCTTAAAATGGTATAACCAATGCACACAACAGCCATAGGGGATATGTTTCTCTCACTCACACACACAGTTGCCAGTGCCGAGATTAGAACCCCTACCTACTTATGTACTATAGTGCTATGTACTTATCACATGCGCCATGGAGGTTATATGGCTGAAAAGTGTCCAAAGGCGCTTCTAAGATAAATGACATCAGCAGGCCTTGTAAAGTAGGGCAATGGGAGGTTTACTGTGTGGAAACTCCTCAAAATGCTTTAACCTAGACACACACACACACACACACACACAAAGGCAGGTGGTGTGAGATTACAACTTGTACCTCACTACTATTACACAATGGAGCTCACCTTCATACTGGCACATGCCAATGGTTACAATTGGTGTGCAAATGTCTGCATCAGGACATCACTCTATGCCTTTCAAGGTGTTGGTCTCTCTATGCTCCTCTCTCTCTCACTGTCTTTCCCTCCCCTTGTCTATAATTGATATATATATATATATATATACACACACACACACACACACACACACACACACACACACACACACACATGTATATATGCCTTTGTTGAAGGTTGAACGTCGAGCTGGCACCTAAGCGTTTGTGAAAATCTACTGCCAATCATTAGCGGACCAGAGTTCCCTAACCGGGAAAAGCCGAAAGACCAACAACAACCTATATTATATTTATACACATATACTTATATATATGTACGTACATCTATCACACTCAACAGATGCAGATACATCACATATGTTCTACCTCCAGATAGCTGTGGGTAATCCTGTCTGATGGGGGTGGGGAGAGACTGTTAAGGTGTACATAGCTGTCTGTATGCAAAGGCGTAGCTGGGCAAAAGAGCTGTATAGTCAGATGTGGGTTTGGACATGGGCTGTAATTCTGTAAGTGTTGGAGCATGCCCAGTATGACCTTCAATAGTAAGAGTTTGACTCCATTCCCAAGCTAGCTGCACTCCGGTCCAGGATTTTGTCTTCTACAGCTTACTGGCTGATGAACCTGTGTAAGCAGTCCAACACCTCAGTGATATACTGTGTGAAGAATCTCCTGGCTGTGTGCTATCCTTATTAACAGAGTCATATCCTGGTGTGGGTACAGACTGCATTGGACTGAGCTGAGTTTTCCATAATGTGTGGTATATTCTACATAGCACTGATTTCCTGGTATGTGAGCGGCAGATCAGTATAGAGTAATGTGTGGGAGCACTAACAGACATTTGTTTACTAACCCCATACACTGCAGGGAACTATGTTACAGCAGAAGTTGTTCTACTGTGCAAATTCTATGTTTGTCTGGCTAGTAGTTCGGAGTCGATGGCTACTGAGACTTGTCTGCATATATCAACTGGACACAAGCTGATTTAAGTATACTTTTCTCTGCACTTAAGATTTGATTCAGTAAATATTGTGCGTCTTTGATTCAGTAAATATTGTGTGTCTCTGTCTATCTGCAGTTATTTCCCACCCCCTCCCTGTTTCCTGTTGTTGTGTTAATCTTGGTGGCTTTGGAATTGCCCGACCCTGCTGTAAATCTGTTTATGCACACTCCTCCTGGTCCCATCTCATTTGCTCAGTCAACTGAGTACAGTGTGATCAAATTTTGATTTCAGATACTCCTACCAGTCCCATCTCCTCTGCTGTGTACAGAGACAGCACTTGGGAAGGACATTCCCCTATAGTATCTTAATCTGCTCTGTTTCCTCCCTCTAAAAAAAAAAAAAAAAAAAAAATTCCACTTCACCTGCTTTACTGTATTTGTGTTTCTTCCTACTTTACCTTATTTTGCTTTTGCCTCTTCTTAGAAGTACTCAATTGAATTTATTCTGCTGCCTTTATTACTGCTTGTTGGTAGCCTGATTACATTGTAACTCTTATTCTAAGGCCTTTGGTTTAAGCACTTGGGCTTCAAACAGTTGTTTTACATTAAGACTGTTTGTGGTCTGCACTGTTTTGGCACGACAAGTAGCGTACATCCTTCTTCTAAAAGTGTATTAGTTCTGGGTTAAGCACTTGGGCTTCAGGCCAGTTATTGTACATTAAGAAGGTTTCTCGTCTGCAGTCTTGTGGGAGGAGAGGCTACATTCTGCCCTTCTGAGCTGGGAATTTCTGATTAAAGGCTTATCACGCATGCTTACTTGAACTGTTTCTTTATGAAATCGATACGCCCTGTTTGATGTAGCATAGACTAGATTCAGGCCTGCTCGATCTAGCTTTGTTTGTATAACTTCTGCACTGATCTAGGCCATCTTTTTTGGAGAAGGTTTCTCTGTACCCTAGTGGCAGGAGTCTGCAGTTAGAACTTGTCTGATTGAAGACTACTGGAACAGGGCTCAGTTTTGAGCTTTTTTACTGGTTAATTGGGTAAAGTGGTGTTTTGATTGTATCGGCTCTATTTTCTGGGAAAAAAAAAAAAATTATATATATATATATATATATATATATATATATATATATATATATATATATATATATATATATACACACACACACACACACACACACACACACACACACACACACACACACACACACACACACACACTTTTTCCCGCCTTTCTGAACTAGTATAGTCCAATTTTCAGGTTATTGCTGAATCCAAGACTGTGTTACAAGTTTCTGTGTTGCCCATACCTTGCTTGAATAGAAAGAAGTTTCTATGTTCACCTGTGAGAGAGGGGAGCTTTGAGCAGCCTATCTGTCCCTGGAGGAGTGGTTTCAGCACAGAAGTTAGTAGTTTATCGGCCATTTTGGGCTAATTTCTATCTCTTTCACTTCCCTGCTATAAAAAACGCATTTGCACAGTTTTGCGCACCGGGCAGTGCCGGTTAGCTAGAGTTAAACTATTCTCGGCTCCACAAAGTCTACTCTTTAATTTTTCCCTTGGAACTAGACAAACCTTCAACTTTAGCACTCAAACCATTCATTTCACAGTCAAGCACTTGCTTAAAACTCATAGCAAGCACTAATTAACCCTAGCACTAGACCCTCCTATACTGTCCAGAAGGACAAGGATTTCTACTGTCCCCACCAGCCAATCAAAAAAAACAGCTTACTCTACCTATTCAGGCATATCCAAAGGGCAGTTTCTGGTGTACTCTCCAGTCCAACTAGTGAATCTGGGCATTATGAGGCAATGTTACAAATGCCTCATGTACACAGACAACCCTCTCCTCCTACCACCAAACACTAATATATGCGAGAGAGATGCAATTATACAGCCAAACTGGAGGCAAAGCTCTCTCAACCCAAGACTGGAACTGACAGTCAAGAGGAAAAGGGTAATACTTGCAACACACCACCAGTCTCACATAGACCTAAAAAACCAACACCGGCAAATAACCCACATGAATACATGAAAACATACTCTGAGGCTCTAAATAAAAATCTGCAAAAGCAACAGAGACCTCCAAAGCAGACATCCAAGCAACCTCCACACCCCATCACTAATCATGAAACACATACTTCACATAATCAGTGTGCCACACAATCACAGCCCTTAAGGCAAAATAACATACCCAACACACTAGTGATAGGCAAATCTATAGTCAGGCAAACTGATGTCCCACTAATTAGGCTGGACAAGGAAAAGGTTACAGTTAGCTGCCTGTCAGGCGCCAGGATCCACCACATAACACAAGCACTCAGGTCACTCCAGAACAAGTACAATTACGACTCTTGTCATTGTCCATGTTGGTGTGAATGACCTCAGACGTATCTCCCTGGACTGCATGAAAAGAGACATGGAAGAGCTCTCTGATCATGTAGCCCAGGCCAGTATGACCCTGACCCTGAGTAGCATCCTGCCCTCACCAAGAATGATGCCACAGTATAAAGAAAAAATGATCAATTTCAACAATTGGCTAAGTTTCTGGTGTCATTCAAAGGGGATCCAGTATCTGTCCGCCTGGGATGACATGCTCAACAAGCCACGTTGCTTCGCAAGAGATGGCTTGCACCGGTCACCCTTAGGCTTTCGAATACTGGCCAAGGCTCTTGCCACCCCCATAGTGCCTTTTTTAGGCAAGGCTCAAAAGACAAACCCACCACCATAAATAGCACAAGTAACCAAAAACTGAGGGTAATGCTACTCAACGCCAGAAGTCTAAACCTCAAAATGCACACACTCGAGGCACTCCTCAGTATGGAGAACATCGACATCTGTGCAGTAACAGAAACTTGGTTTAAGGCTCCTGAGAGCACCCCAGCACTACTAGGCTATAACTCATACCATACCTTTCGGCCACAGAACCACGACCGAAACACAAAAGGCGGGGGTGTATCCATATTCATCAAGGATACCCACACCTCCAGGTTAGTGGCGCAGCACAATGCATCAGAGATAATCCATGTGCAACTAACAACGGGCAAAACTACAATCCAAATTGTAGCTTGCTACAGATCACCCACCATGACCCAGGACCCCATTCCGCATTTCTGGAGACAATGGGAAATATAAAGATCCTACCAAACACCCTGATACTGGGCGATTTCCATTACCCAAACATAAACTGGGAGAACTACTCAAGTACTAACTCCCTTGCCCAATGCTTCCTAGAATTTATAAACCCAAATGCCCTGGATCAACTGGTCAACACCCCCACCAGAGGGAACATATTGGACCCGGTCATCACCAACATGGGCGACCGGTGTTCCACACCAGAGGTCAACCTCTCGCTGGTTAGATCAGACCATAGACTAATCACTCTGGATATCCACATTCCACCCCCACCCCCAGTCAAGGAAACCACCGTGAAAAACTTTTCAAAAGCAAACTTCACGTTACCTAAGACCGAGGTGGAAAGGTTCACAGAGGACAATGCTGTCCAAGCTGCTGAAACCTTTACAAAGGCACAATATGAGCATCTGCAGGAGTGCATGGATCATGCTATCCCAAGTAAAACCAAGACTCACTCCTCCAAGAAAAGGAAACCAGTTTGGTGGACCGCTGCCATAAACAAGCTATACAACAGAAGGAGGAAAAGTACAGTTGTGTACCTACCATAAATGTAGATGTTCAAGTGTATTCACTGTTGCAGTCATTACACTTGGGTTATCCTGCTGGCAGGTTACCCGCAGTCAGCCGCAGTCAGCCTGAATTCCAAAGTCCTGGTCCGGCGTCGGTTGCGGTCACCTCTTCCCTGACGTCAGTGCGCCAGGGGTATAAAAGATGCAGCCGACGCCATTTTCTTCAGTTTTTCTTGCCCCAGATCTCAGGTGCCCCCAAAAGGGTAGGCTAAAAAACACTGCTTATAAACACATGCACTAAAATAAACAATACCTTCATCTACAAGCAAATACACCACATAGGTTGTATAGGATAGAGAAGTACAGATAAGTCCCAGCAAAGAAAGGGAGATGGTGGGTGGGTAACCTGGACGGCAACAGTGAATACACTCGAGCATCTACATTTATGGTAGGTACACAACTGTACTTTGTTCATCGTGTTTCACTGTTGCAGTCATTACACTTGGGTTGAATCCCAAAGCTGAGGTTGGGCGGCTGGGTCTAAATAGAATTAGGAGTGGCTATAAGGCCCTGCAGAACTGCAGTGGCAAAGCCTGCTCTGGATTTAGAGTAAAGAGGTAAGTGGTAGTACTTAGTAAAAGTGTGCACTGAAGTCCAAGTTGCAGCCTCCAAAATATCCTTGGTTGGTACTCCTCTGAGGAAGGCTGCTGAGGTGGCTGCTGCCCTGGTAGAATGTGGTCTAATGCCCTTAGGCACTGACTTTCCATGTTGTGAATAGCAGAAACGAATGCAGTGTCCTATCCATTTTGAAAAAATCTGCTTTGAGATAGCCTTTCCTTGTGATCCTGCATATGCCACTAAAAGTTGCTCAGTCTTTCTGAAAGATTTAGTTTTGTCCAAGTAGAAGCGTAGCTGTCTGTGTATGTCCAAAGAATGTAGAAGTCTCTCCCCTTTATTCCGTGGGTTTGGGAAAAAAGTAGGCAAATGAATGGTTTGGTTAAGAGCCACACTGGACACTACCTTAGGCATAAATGTTGGGTTTGTCCTTAGAGAAACCCTGTCCGGATGGAAGATAATAAAAGGGTTCCACAGCCATTAATGCCTGTAACTCTGAGACTCTTCTTGCTGAAGTTATTGCTAGGAGCAGAGCTGTTTTCAATGTTAAGAATTTTATCTCAGCTGTATTGGCTGGCTCGAAAGGAGGCAGTGTGAGTTTTTCCAAGACAAAATTGAGGTCCCATGCAGGTATTGGTGCTCTCCTTGGAGGTCTTATGTTTTTGGCCTCCCTGAGAAACTGCCTAAGCAACTGATGTGAAAAATAGGTGGGGCTGTATTGTAATGAGCTGAAATGGCAGAGGCATGGATCTTAATTGATGAGAAGGATAGGCCTTTGTCCAGCATCTCAGTTAGATATTGTAAAATCTGAGGAATATTTGTAACAAGCATGTCAATTCCTTGTGCCTGGTTCCAAGCACAGAATCTCTTCCATTTTTCTGCATAAGATTTTCTGGTGCTGGGCCTCCTGGCCTCCAAAATAACATCCAGAACAGCTTTAGAGAGAGGTGTATTCTGAATGGTTACACTATCCGTCATGCAGCTAGATTTAGGGTTCTGAGTTGGCTGTGCAGGATCTGATTGTTTTGTTGGGTCAGTAAATGAAGAATTTGAGGCAATGTCCAGGCTGGGCCTTGGGACAAGCTCCTTAGGATTGGGTACCAGTGTTGGTGTGGCCAATATGGGGCAATAGTATAATTTGTGGCTTCTGTTGTCTGACCTTTAGGAGTACCTTGGGGAGGAAAGGCATATACTGGAAGGATGTTCCAGCTGAATGACAAGGTATCAACTTTCCATGCTTGTCCTTGTGCAGAATCTCTGAAGTTGGCAGTTGTGAGGGGAGGCAAAAGGATCTATGTCTGGGCATTCCCAGTTCCTTGTTATCAAGCTGAAGATTTGTGGATCTAGTTTCCACTCGTGAGGATCCATGAGGTTTCTGCTTAGTTGGTCTGCCAGAGCATTTGTTTTTCCTGGCAGGAATTGTGCTTGCAGGTGTACTTGGTAGGTCAATAATGTATTCCACAAAATCATGGCTTGTCTGCAGAGGGGGTAGAAATGTGTACCCCCTGCTTGTTTATGTACCACATAACTGTGGTGTTGTCCGTCTTTGTCAGCAGCGGTCCTGGATGAAGTAGGTCCTTGAAGGCGGTCAGGGCATTTTGTACAGCTACCATCTCTTTTTGATTGATGTGAAGATGCCTTTGGCTTGGGGGCCATGTGCCCTGAATACATTTTCCTGCCATGTGGGCCCCCCAGGCATAATCTGATGCATCTGTTAGTGTTTGCCTGGCTGTGGGTAAAGTGAATGGCTGTCCCTTGTTGTGGTGACAGGCCTGTGCCCACCATCGAAACTCCTGTTGCAGGCAGGGAATGAGTGAAATTAATGATTCCAGGCTGTGGCAATGTTGAGTCCAAACACTTTTTAGATACCATTGTAGTTTCCTCATATGCAGTCTTGCATATGGAATTAGCAGAATGCAGGAGGCCATGTAGCCCAGAGCCTGCAGAATTTTTCTTGCAGATAACTGGGTCTTTGTTGCCATGCTTTCAAAGTAAGAAGTCAGTTGCCTTTGTTTGTCTGGCGTGAGATAAGCCATCTGGGCAGTTGTATTTAAGCTTGCACCCAGGAATATTATCTCTTCAGAGGGTACTAGTTTTGATTTCTTTTCGTTTACTGTGTACCCTAGGCAAATTAGCAATCTTTTTACAAATGCCAAATGCTTTAGTAGAATGTCTTTGGTCTCTGCTTGAATAAGGCAGTCGTCCAAGTAGGGATTTATCTGAATTCCTCTTTGTCTGCAAAATGCAATTACTGGTGCCAGGCATTTTGTGAAGACCCTGGGCGCAGTAGATTAGCCAAAGGGCAGTGCAGAGAATCGGTAGCGCATTGAGCCAGCTATGAATCTGTGGTATCTTCTGCAAGACTGTCTGATTGGGACATGCAGGTATGCCTCTTTGAGGTCCAAAGTTACAAGCCAAGCCTTTTTGACCAGCATGGGCAGAAGCTGCTGCAGAGTCAACATTTTGAATTTCGGAAGGTCCAGAAAAATATTTAGAATAGACAGGTCCAGAATTGGTCTCCATGCTTTGTCCTTTCTTGGTACTAAGAAAAGTCTCAAGTAAAATCCTTGTCCCTGCTCTTGTTGTGGCACTGGCTGAATAGCCCTCATGTCCATGAGAGATGAAACTTGTTTTTGTGCCTCTGCCCATTGATTGTGTGGCAGGTCTGGCATACCTTTTGCCTTTGGAAAGGTGTGAAAGTGGAACCTGTAGCCCTGAGAGACTATATTTAGGAGCCATTTGTCCTAGGTGATAGTGTGCCAATTTTGTGAAAAAAGTGCTAGTTTTCCCCCTAAGGGTGCTGCCAAAAGATAAATGCTTGGCATTGGCAGAGGGAAGTCATTGGGACTGTTTCCTATATGGCTGTGTTTTGTCTTCTCTGCTTTTGGAGGTATTAGCACCCCATTGTTTGGGCCTGTAGGAGCCCTGGGGCTGTTGTCTGCCTCTAGGGTGTCTGTTGCATAGATTTAGCTTTATTCTCCATTTTCTTCAACACCTCTTCTGCCTTAACACCAAACAAAGTATCATGCTGTAATGGAGCATCCAATAATTTTGCTTCAACATGATCAGGCAGAGAGTCTGTTCCTTTAACCATGCATGCCTTCTAATAACAGAACCTGTTACAGTGGCCCTGCAAGAGGCCTCCAGTGAATCATAACCACATTGCAAAGTATGTTTTCCCACTTGTTCAGCTGCATGCAATAAATCCTGCAATTCCTTGTTCTCAGAACATTCAGAATTTGTCAACATTTTCTGTTTTAACAGAGACATTAAGTATTGCTGATATTTAAGCATATGGAACTGACAATTTTAAGCCCTTACAGCCAAGGTAGCTGAAGTGTAAAGTTTTTTCCCCCCATCTGTCCAGTGCCCTAGAATATCTGAGGGGACAGGGTTTTTTGCAGTAGCAGCCTTGACCCCTTTGGGACCCTGAGAAATAGTTTCTGGGTCAGCAGCAGGGTTTTTATATAGAAATTTATGAGAATCTGGAACCCTGTAGTATCTGTCTGGCTTAACAGGTGCAGTAGACAAAGAGTTGGGAGACAGGCTGGACTCTGAAAGTACATCATCTACAATGTCTAGAACAGGTGGAATAGCAAGAGGTCTGTGCTGAGGTAGAAAAAGAAAGTCTCTGAGCCTTTTCTTAGAATCTGAATAATCTTGGCTCTCCCAGTGGAAATGCTCCCTCATGGTATGCAGGGTTTCCACAAATGAGTAGCTGAAGGAATAGATTCTTCAGCATCAGAATCCTCATAGGGAGGAATAGAGTATCCCTGTTCTGAAGAGGAGTCAGAGGAAATGGAAACCTGATCAGAGGAATCATATTCAGTATCTTGCCTAGGCCTCTTATCAGTAGGGGGATGGGAACCCCTGATCAAAGTAATTAGGTCTTTGGCCATTTTGAGCATCTGTTTCTTAGGCATGGAAGTCTGTCCTGGAGAATGTTGTACTTGTTTCCTTGTCTTTAAAACTGTTTTTGTCTTTGTCTTGGATGCTGAAGTTGGCTTGATATAAAGCTGTGTAGGTCTGAAAACATCCTCAGAAGCCGATGCCTGCTCAGCGGCTCTGGACCCATCTGAGGGATTAGTTTCCAAAGGCCCAATACCTTGAGTATCCAGAGGCCTAGTTGTCTCCATGTGGGAGTCTTGAGGCGGCCTGTGGCTCTGAGGTAGCGGGTGTCAGGGGCTGCGAAAACACCTCACTGAGAACCGGCGACTGGCCTAGAAGAGGCTTCGTCGTCGGTTTTGGACCTCGGATGCCTGTCCTTTTCTTTTTCCTTGCACTTTTTATGAATTCCGGTCGTCAGTTGTTCCGACGGCAATATATAGTTAAACCTTCGGCCAAAGTAATGAAAAGCAAAATCGTACCGACACTTAATAGTGCGTTGGTTAAATCTAGCACAAAACCGACAACTAGCAACGTCGTGATCAGGGCCTAGGCAAGGAATACAGTAAGAATGAAAATCCTTATGAGGTATTTGCTTCCCACAAGAAATACAATTGTTAACTTTTTCTGACATCGGTCTGGAGCAAGGAAAAACTTTCCCCAATGGGGTACTTAGCTTTATAGAAGTCTTCGGATCTGAAATTCAATTTTGAAAATCTCAGGAGTCGGCCGACCGGCACTTGCGAACTGCTTTTGCTTCGGGCACCACGCGGCAAGAAAGACTGAAAAAAATGATGTTGGCTACATCTTTTATACCCCTGGCGCACTGACATCAGGGAAGAGGCGACAGCAACCGACGCCGGACCAGGACTTTGGAATTCAGGCAGACTGCGGCCAGCCTGCCAGCAGGATAACCCAAGTGTAATGACTGCAACAGTGAAACACGATGAACATCTAGTACAGAAAAGAGTAAAATCCCAAGAAGGAAAGACATACCTGATCAGTATCAGCAAGACACTACGATCCCTCATTAAATCATCAAAGGCTGGTTTCGAAAGAAAATTGCCAATGACTCCAAATATATCCACAAAGCATTCTTTAGCTATATCAAGAACCTCAGTGGGAACTCTCAGATCTGCTCAGAGTTAGTGCAGAATGGCACAAAATACACTGAACCGACTGATATTGCCAACATTCTGGCAGACAGGTTTAGTGCAAACTTCACCCCCCCTCTCACCCCCTAAAGGGCCCATAACCATACCAGAAGAATGTAGGGCCCAGTCAATCACTGACACACAGGTTAACAGCCCTATCCAAAGCCAAAAACACAGCTTCAATGGAACCGGACGGTGTCCCAGACTGTGTCTTACAAGAGCTCTAAAATTAACCTCACCTAAACACACTGTTCAAACTCAGCCTCTCTACAGGCTACGTACCCACAGAGTGGCGCACAGCAACAGTTATCCCACTCCACAAAGGTGGAGCCACAACGGACATCAGGAACCATCGCCCTATAAGCCTGACTAGCCTGTTCTGCAAGGCTATGGAGCACATAATCATGGAACTCATTAACAGAGACATTGGGAACCTCCAAACCTTGGACCCTACCCAGTTTGGCTTTGTTAAGGGCAGATCATGCCTCCTAAACCTGGTGGACTTCTTCAAGACAGTTACCAAGGCATTAGACGAGGGAAGTCCACACAGCCTACCTAGACCTCACAAAGGCTTTTGACACCATTCCCTATTCTAGTATTATAGACAAGCTCACCAGCTTGAACATAAACCCCTACGTCATGAGATGGGTTGCCAACTGGCTCATGGATAGAACCCACATGGTGAGAGTTGCAGGCTCTACGTCCGACTCTCAACTGGTTACAAGTGGCGTCCCCCAGGGCTCAGTTCTAGGACCCCTCCTGTTCGGTATATACTTCTCAGAGGTACAGGCAAGCATAGGAGGACTATGGCTGACCAAGTTCGCAGATGACTGCAAACTAGGGGCCATAACTGATTCTCTGGCTGATACAGACACCCTCCAGAAGGGTCTCACTGAGACGGATACCTGGTGTCAAAACCATGGCCTCAAGCTAAATGCCAAAAAGTCCATAGTCATCCCCTTTGGAAAAAATAAGCTACCTGAGAACTACAACATAGGTGGTAGTCCCCTAAATACAGAAAATGTAATAAGGGATCTGGGGACTCAAGCAGATAGTAATCTCTCCTTTTGATAACCATATTGCCAAGGTGGTTAGAAAATCCTTCTATGTGGCCCACCTAATCACAAAAGGGTTCGCATCTAGAACAAAAGAGGTTATTGTGCCTCTCTACTCATCACTCATTAGACCCATCATAGAATACAATGCCCCATTTGGGATGTACCTTACAAGACACCTGCAACAGCTGGAAAGACCACAAAAGTACCTCACCAAGAGGATTACTGGCCTCAAACAGATGCCCTATACAGCCCGACTCAAGAAACTCCAGATGTACTCGGTTCAAACTGCTTACTCAGAGGTGATCTCTGTCTGACATACAAGGCCATGCCCAACGCAGAATTGATGGACATGCTCCATCTAAAAAAAACATATCCCGGAGAGCCACATGCTCTAGAGATATAAAACTCACCCCAACGATAAATAGGACATGCTGGAAGGATAGATTCCTGTCTCAGAGACTCCCTATGCTTTGGAACAGGATTCCAATATACATCAGGCAGAGCCCCTCACTAACCCTCTTCAAGAGAAACCTTAACAGGTAGATGGGGAAACAGAAAATTTACCCGGGGATCACTGCAGTGGCTCTGCTGGACAGTGGCACAGGGAACTAATAGCTCTGCTGGACAGAGGCACAGAGAACTAATCTAAGGGGGTGGCGAAAGCCAACACATTCTGGCTAGGCTTATAAATGCCTTTGGGCAGATAGCCTAGTACTTACCTATGAGCCTGTGTGTCTCTTTGTCCACCTGTAGTCCAGTCACAGCCTTTGTCCACAGTTGCTGTTATGTATTTGTAGTAATGGTGTGAGTGGAATACAAGTCATAACATCACACACAGGGTTACAGACTTCACACCTCTGGCTGTATCTGTTTAGCAATATGTTCATCATTGTGCCCCATACATCTGCTGTGGTCTTCAGACAGTTTGTGTTGCACTGTTATTCTAAGGCTATACGTTAGCCATAGCTCTCAAACTCTTACAGACAAACATCTGGACAAGCCCATATATAACAGTCAGACACAGGCCCAGACATGGGGGCAGGCTCTTAATATTGCTCTTCCAAATGTACAGTTGGTAGAACAATTTTGTATTAGTTTGCATTTACTTACAAGTATGATATCTGCATCTCAACTGTCATTGTTGTTTCCACATCAACCTTTATTGGTTTGCCAATAGCTTGGCAGACCAATACAATGTTATGACAAGCAGAACACATATATGAGGCATGCATGTGGACATTAACACCCTGTCATTCCAGGGGTATGGATGGTGCCCACTGACTTGTTCACTGACACAGTGAAGTAGCAGCCTTCAATATCCTGGCACTCTACTGACTTGTCACAACCTACTGTTGTACTAGGCACTATGTAGGTTACTCAGACCTGTGTATTGTCCATATGTCCATATGTGTGGCCCCCTGTGCCTCCATTGTCCAGCTTTCCTGCAGTAACAAATATTGAGTTCTGCCCAGTGCGTACAACTCCTACCACTGGTGTAGCTGACATGCAAAACAGTTGCCACAGCCAGTCTCTAACCATGGACCCAGACAACTACAGTACTGTACTTAGACCACTAGGCACAACAGCCACCAGTAAGCACCATCTACTTGCTGACACTATTAACCACAAACATATAATAGCACATTGACCCCTGCATATTATAGAAATGGAACAAGTTATCAAGTTGATTGTGACAGCCCTGGGAATGTGTGTCCTGCTGCTATCACCTTACAGACATAAATGTTACTGCAGTTCTACGTTCACATAGGTGTGTTGAGGGGAGGGGGGCAAGCCTCTCAAGTGTACACATCGTCACAGACTGTGCAGATGTTTAGCTCATATTTTTGGTCCATTTTTCATAAAATTGTGGTTGTGTGACAAATAGTGAAATCATTACAGACTGAATTTAGAAAGTAGTGACAGACATTTGAGTTTCAGACTTCTTGACCTTCAGAGAATTCATGCTACTGCAGCAGCTGTTATTCTATCAACTTAAGTTTGTAAGAACAACATTTATGACTTGTCCCCATTTTTGGGTCTTTGCCCCACATTTCTTTATGGGTTTGTACAGATTCTTGCTGTAAGAGGTTTAGAGCTATGTATGGGACTCCAACATTGACGTCCATGGATTTGTCCTTTGACCCCACTGTTTGTAAGTCCCCTCACACAGTGCAGTGGATTAAACTGGCTTAGGGCCTACTGCATACTGTGGGTCAGCCAGTATTTGGTTGAGAGTTCCTGTTGTCCCACACAGCTATCTGTTGTCTGCTGCTATCCTGGTAACCCACTCCATTCCCAGGCATAAATGCAGGAATACCATAAATATGCTACCAGAGTCTACTACCCCATTCATTTATTGTTAGAGTGACTTACCTTGTGCCAGCAGCAGTTGATAGGACAGTGTTTCAGGGCGGACTCTGTCAGATGCAGGCAGTACATGGCCTATACATGGTAAGGTATAGGTCGTGTGATGTGGCTGGCATCCATTTTTC
Source organism: Protopterus annectens (assembly GCF_019279795.1). NCBI lineage: Eukaryota > Metazoa > Chordata > Ceratodontiformes > Protopteridae > Protopterus > Protopterus annectens. Next base: position 750,965,698 of record NC_056733.1, on the reverse strand, counting down.
TGTGTGCATGTGAGTTGGAGTGAGGTGTCAGTCCCTGGGCCCCTAGGGTGTCAGTTTATATCCTATGCATTGCCTCTTTGCCAAGGCCAGGGCGTACTGGGCATGCCTATGTCTGCCTACAAGGACAGGCTGAGGGGGTTCAGACTGACTCCTCCTGTGCCTGTGGGGACCTTGGCAATGGTGGGGGGCTGTGTCCCCTTCCCCTCTGTTGTTCCTGCTGCAGGTGTTTCCACAGGATCTTACTGTGTAGCATGGCAGACACTATGAACACGTGTGCCCATGTGGCTGGAGAGTACTGCAGGGCTCCACCAGATATGTCAAAGCAGCGGTGACTTGAGCAGCCCAAACACATGCTCTACACTGTTCTAGTTTGTGCGTCTGCCTCATTATGGCATTCTTCAGTGGGTGAGTGTGCATTTCTGATGGTTGTCAACATCCACGGTTCAAGTGCATAACCAGCATCCCCCACTAGATGGCCGTATGGGATGTAACCCCTGGCAAATGCCTGGTACAGCTGTGAGGCATGCCAGATGTGGGAGTCGTGATAAATGCCAGGGCTGCCAGCACATACAGTGATAATGCCCTGGGCATTGCACATGACCTGGCAGTTGATGGAGTGATACCCCTTGTGGTTGATGTAGACTCTACCCTCCTCATGGGGTGGTACTTTGATGTGCACATGAGTGCAGTCTATGGCACCCAGTATCTCTGGGTACTTTGCTACACTGTGGAAGAGACACATATTGGTGGTCCTCTCCTCACGGCTGTTAGAGAAATAAATGTGCTCACTGTCATGTGTTAGGATGACATCCAGGAACTGGTGGAGTACCCTGGATGCGGATGCCTGTGAGATCCCCATGATGTCCCCAGTAGTTCTTTGGAAAGTACGTGTAGCTAGTATTCTTAAGGCTACACATACCTTTGTTTCCACTGGGATGGGTTCCCCTCTGTTGGCTCTGGGTCTGAGGTGAGGGTGGCAGAGCTCGGGGAGTTGCTGTAGTATGTCCCTGTCCACCTCGTGGCGCTCTACTATCTCCAGCTCATATAGCCCCTCTGAAAGCTTACCCTGGGTCTGAACACTCTTTTCCTCCTCAGTCTAGGCTGGTTGTCTGCATCATCCTCATCTCAGCCCTCAGTCTGTAGCACATAGAGATGTAGTAAAGCAGCAGCCCCTATCATTTTATCAGTTAAAATTCCTAAGTGTGTACTCCAATGGTGCACAGGATGTGGGAAAAATCAGACTGAAGGGTGCCTGCATACTTTATAATGGTGTGCTGTAGGTACAGCCTGTGTGATTGGCTGACTATGATACATTCCACCTGCCAGCTACATTACTGAGGAGTTTGAATGGGCCACTGGGCTTATTAGTCATTTACAGCCGATTGAAAAATAAAAGGAAATAGCTGAGAAAAGGCAATGTACTCCACTTCTAAGCCCCGCGGCGCTCCGTGCAAACCTGTGGAGCTAGTGTAAACATTGCTGATCAGAAAGGGCCCTCCCCTGTACATGGGCAAGCTCAGCATTTCTTTAACCAGCTAAGCACAGCTTAACAGTCTCAGACACCCTCCCCCCCACTTAGCTGATAGCAAACAGGAGCCGCTGAGCTCCAATGAGATTATACAAACCATGACGCACCCCCTTTTCATGTCACCTGCCTCTTCTGCTTACACTACCACGTTGTAGCCCTTACACGGTTAGGTACCTGCGAACTTAGCTCATTTACATACACCTAACTGCGTATACCCTAGTTACTGCACTACAGCAGAGCCTATGTCCTTTGCAACCACTATAACCTGCCATTGTATGACTGTCTACTAGCCACTATAATGGGAAACTTCAATATACCTTTATAGCTCATATTTTAGTATTTAAATTTTTATTTTATGATATATTATGTTTGCGCTTTGCTGCACACCTCTTAAACTTGTCATATGTGTTTTACAAAAAAAAAAAAAAAAAAAAAAAAAAAGATTTTTCCATTAATTGCATTACTTTAAATGTCAATGGCCATAGTTTTGGCCATTGGCACGCCTACTGCACCTAATACATGCTTTTATTTGAGCTGTCACAGCCTCTTTTATTTTTACTTTCCGGTACACAGTTAGTAACCACATATATCTTTTCCTGCAGACACGGCTCCTACAGGATGCCTGTCTGCTTCCTGGATTGCAAATTCACCTCATTTGCATAGTTTTCACCAGCAAATGAGGTGATTTGCATTATGCCATCGCCTCCATGTTGGAACACTGCTGGGAGGCTCGTGCACACCCCCAGCCTTGTTCTCTGGATCGCTCAGCCTCCTGATTTCGTGTTCGGTCTGTGGCACTATTCCTACACAGAGAATCGCTCCGTATAGGGCTTACTGAATTGCCCCCCATATCTTCCAGCTGGATGTAGCCCAGTCATCTTACTTTTTTTATTTTTATTTAATATCTTCATTGAATCAGAAAAACCATAACAAGTTCCCATTGTTCTAGTCATGCAGTACATTTTAATTTTAACAATTAACATTCACTCCAACATTATATAAACTGGTAAACAAAATGAATTCCCCGATGGCAGGAAATCGATGAAGGCAGTCTCACAATATAAGGCAGTCTCACAGTATAAAATGAACAATAGTCTCCAGATGTCACAAATTCCTCTCGCAAGACTCTTGCAAGAGGAATTTGTGACATCTGGAGACTATTGTTCATTTTATACTGTGAGACTGCCTTATATTGTGAGACTGCCTTCATCGGTTTCCTGCCATCGGGGAATTCATTTTGTTTACTGGTCTTTTTCAACTTATTTCCCGTATCTTCCATTTTTTCTGTTATTATATAAACTGGTCAGTTCTTTGCCTTCTCTTAGGTTCATAGGTTCGTACTAGGCTATCTGCCCTAGGGCATTTATAAGCCTAGCCAGAGTGTGTGTGGCTTTCACCACCCCTTAGGATGAGAATACTACGCCCTTTTAGGGTTTAGTTTACTGTGCCTCTGTCTAGTAGTGACACAGATATGACCCCCGGGGTAAACCTACGATCTCCCATCCACTCGTCAAGACTTCTCTTGAATAGAGTCAGTGAGGGGCTCTGCCTAACATGGATTGGGATTCTGTTCCAGAGTGTAGGGAGCCTCTGGGTTATGAATCTGTCCCTCCAGCACGTCCTATTTATTTCTGAGTTGAGGTTTAAGTCTCTTGCTCTCGTGGCTCTGGTGGATTTGGATTTACTAAGGTGGAGCATGTCCATTAATTCTGGATTGGACATGGCCTTGTACGTCAGGCACAGATCACCTCTGAGTAGGCGGTATGCGACTGAATAGAGCTGGAGTTTTTTCAGTCGGGCAGCATATGACATATGTTTAAGACCCTTTATCCTCTTGGTGAGGAACTTTTGGGGTCTTTCCAACTGCTGCAGGTGACGGGTAAGATACATCCCAAATGGGGCATTGTACTCAATCATTGGCCTGATAAGAGAAGAGTACAGGGGCACAATGACCTCTCTTGATCTAGATGTGAAACCCTTCATGATAAGCTGTGCAATATAGAAGGTCTTCCTAACCACTTTGGCAATGTGAGTGTCAAATGAGAGGTTACTGTCAACCTGGGTCCCAAGGTCCCGGATTACCTCTTCCGTACTTAATGGATTACCACCTATGTGGTAATTTGTGGGTACCTTGTTTTTCCCACAGGGTATGACTATACATTTTTTGGCATTCAGCTTAAGGCCATGGCTCTGGCACCAATTATCCGTTTCTATGAGGCCTCTCTGAAGGATGTTTGTGTCCGCTGGAGTATCAATTACGGCGCCCAGTTTGCAGTCATCTGCAAACTTTGTCAGCCACAATCCTCCTATGTTTGCCTGTACCTCGGAAAAATAAATGCCGAACAAGAGGGGTCCCAGGACTGAGCCCTGTGGGACACCGCTTGTGACTGGCTTAGAGTCTGACATAGCTCCAGCAACTCTGACCCTGTGGGTTCTGTCCTTGAGCCAGTTTGCAACCCATCTTGTGACATATGGGTTTACATTTAAGCTGGTGAGTTTGTCTATGATGCCCGAGTGGGGTATTGTGTCAAAGGCTTTGCAAGGTCAAGGTAGGCTGTGTGAACTGCTTTACCCTCATCAATGGCCTTAGTGACTGTTTCAAAAAAGTCGATCAAGTTCAAAAGGCAGGATCTGCCTTTGACAAAGCCAAATTGGGTAGGATCCAATGTCTGTAGATCCCCAATGTCTTTGTTTATGAGTTCCATAATGATCCTCTCCATAGCTTTGCAGACCAGGCTCGTCAAGCTTATGGGACGGTAATTTCCAGGGTCCGTAGAAGCACCGCCTTTGTGAAGTGGTGCCACTGTCGCGACGCCACTCTTTGGGTAATGATCCTGTAGTAAGGCTAAGATTAAACAGCAGCCTTATGTGTGGGTTTAGTTCCTCTTGGAGTTCATGTAGCACACAGCCCGGGACACCGTCCGGTCCCATTGATGCTGTGTTTTTAGCTTTAGAGAGGCGGCTCTCACCTGGGCATTTGAGATATTAGGGAGGCTACACTCTGCTGGGATAGTTATTTCTCCTTTTGGGGGGAGGGGGAGGAGAAATTTGCACTGAACCAGTCTGCCAGAATGCTGGCAATGTCAGTGGGTTCAGTGTATTTTGTATCATTTTGGACTAACTCTGAGCATATCTGGGAGTTTCCACCCAGGTTTCTAACATAGCTAAAGAAGGCCTTGTGATTGTCTTTTGTGTCTTTTGCGATTTTTCTCTCAAAGTTGGCCTTGGATGATTTTATGAGTGAACGTAGTTTTTTGCTAGTACTGATCAGAGATGCCTTCCCTTTTAGGGATTTTGCTCTGTCATGTAGTAGCTTCCTCCTCCTGTTGTAGAGTTTGTTTATGGCTGGGGTCCACCAGACTGGGCGCCTGCCTTTGGGGGAATGGGTCTTGGTTTTATTTGGGATTGCATGATCCATGCATTCTTGAAGGTGCCCGTAGAAGGCATTTGCAAAGAATTCAGCAGTGTGGGTTGTGGTTTCCACTAGCCCAGGGGCCTTGAAGGATACCATTTCAGTCTTAAGAAGTGTGAAGTTGGCTTTTGAGAAGTTCTTCACTGTGGTCTTTTGTGCAGTGGGTGGGGCGGATGTGGATTTCCAGTGAGATTAATTTATGGTCTGATCTTACCAGAGAGGGATATACTTCCGGTGTGGAGCATTTTGTCCCCATGTTTGTGATGATCAGGTCTAGTATATTGTCTCCTCTTGTTGGAGTGGTGACCAGTTGTTCCATTGCATTTGAGTTTATGAATTCTAGGAACCTTTGGGCTAGGGTGTTGGGGCTTGAGTAATGTTCCCAGTCTATGTTTGGGTAGTTGAAGTCTCCCAATATAATGGTATTTGGAGAGACATTCATACTCTCTAGTGTCTTCAGGAAGGCTGTGTGGGGTTCCTGAGTTTGGGAGGGTGGTCTGTAACATGCTACAAACTGTAAGGCAGTTTTGCCTATGGTTAGTTGCACCTGGATGGTCTCCGATGCTTCGTGCGTTGCCACTAACCTGGAGGTGTGGGTATCTTTGATGAATATGGATACTCCCTCCTTTTGTGGTTCGGTCCAAGTTTTGGGGCCGGAAAGCATGATATGAGGTAAAACCTGATAGTGCTGGGGTGCTCTCAGGAGCCTTGAACCAGGTTTCAGTCACTGCACAGACATCGATGTTCTCCATACTGAGAAGGGCTTCGAGGGTGCATCTTAAGGTTTAGACTTCTGGCATTGAGCAGCATTACCCTTAGTTTTTTCCACTTGTGTTTTCTAGGGAGGTAGGTTTGTCCTTTGAGCCTTGCCTAAAAAGGCACTATGGGGTGGCAAGAGCCTTGGCCAATATCCGGAAGCCCAGGGTGACAGGTGCAAGCCGTCCCTTGAAGCAGCGTGGCTTGTCAAGCATGTCATCCCAAGCAGACAGACATTGGATCCCCTTAGAATGACACCAGTAATTAAGCCAATTGTTAAAACTGATCATTTTGTCTTTGTACTGTGGCATCATTCTTGGTGAGGGTAAGATGCTGCTCAGGGTCAGGGTCATAACTGCCTGGGCTACATAATCAGAGAGCTCCTCTATGTCTCTTTTCATGTAGTCCAGGGAGGTACGTCTCAGGTCGTTCACACCGGCATGTACAATGACTGAGTCATATTTGTACTTGCTGTGGAGTGACCTGAGTGCTTGTGTTATGTGGCGGATTCTAGCTCCCGACAGGCAGCTTACTGTGACCTTTTCCTTGTTCAGTCTAGTGAGCGGGACGTCAGTGTATCTGACGATGGAGTCACCTATTACAAGTGTGTCTGGCATGTTGTTTGGCCTTAAGGGCTGTGACTGTTTAGCACACTGACTATGTGAACTATGTGTTGCATGTGCTATGTCTTGAGATGGCGGTTGCTTGGGTGTCTGCTTTGGAGGCCTCTGTTGTTTTGGTAGATTTTTAATCAGCGCCTCCGAGTATGTTTTTGTGTGTTTATGTGTTTGGTTTGCAATTGTGATAGTTCTATGTGAGACTGGGTTTGTGGTGTGCGTGGTTACCTTCTCCTCCTGACTGGTCTTGCCAGTACTGAATTGAGGGAGCTCAGCCTCCAGTTTGGCTATATAGTTGCATCTCGCATATATTTGTATTTGTTGGGAGGAGGAGAGGGTTGTCTGTGTACATGAGGCAATTGTAACATTGCCTTAAGATTCCCAGATTCACCAGCTGAACAGGAGAGGACGCTAGCAACTGACCCTTCGACATGCTAGAAATAGTGAAAAGATTGCTGTGTAACTGAGTCAGAAAGGACCTATAGGAAATGGGTACTCAAGGGAATTTAGGTGAATGAAGTACTTTCTTTTGTTTAAGAGTGCTTTACTTGTATAAATAAATGCTTTAGGAGCAAGTGCTGAGCTTTTCAGATAGCGTATAGGCTGTATAGATTGCAAGTAGAACAGTTCTAAGGGAAAAATTGAAGAGCAGACTTTACGGAGCCAGAAATAGTTTAAACTTGATTAACCGGCGCTGCCCTATGCTGCTCTATGAGCAACTCTGCTAATTCGCTAAAACGCAAAGCGGCTTTATAGCAGGGGATTGAAAAGAGCCAGGAATTGACCCAAAATGGCCAATAAACTACAAGTTCTGGGCTGGAACCAATCCTCTAGGGACAAATAGGTTGCTCAGTGCTCCCCACTCCCACTGGTGAGACAAAGAAGCTTCCTCTTATCCAAATAAGGGTATGGATAGCACAGGAACCAAGACAAAGCCCAGAGATCAGCAAAATCTGAAGACTGGACTATTCTAGTTCAGAAAAGCGGGAAAACAAGGATATTTTTTTGTTTTTTTTCTTTTTTTTTCACAGAGAAGGGAGAAAAGATGCAGTAACAAACAGTAAATGCTATAAAACGGCTAGCGCACTTTAGTGCGTTAGCCTAATAATTAAATTTAATAATTAAATTGAATGGTCCTCCTGGACATCATTCTGTATGCATTGTTCCTACAAATTCCATTTTATTTCTATGAAATTATACTCCTCCAGTTTACTAAAGAACCCACCTTTGTAACAAGAAAAGGCCTAACCCTAGCCTATTGGGAAGAGATACATGTGTTTGGTGATGCTAATAGATGGAAAGATTCTATTTTATTTTATGTTAGGTTTGTAGATTATTTCTTTTTGATAAGGAATAATACTAAAGATGATTTAAGTAAACTATTTACTAGGAAATTGAACCTGGCTCTGAAATATGGCAATCATGCTAAGTGTCAGGCAAATTCCCTAAGAGTTCCTGGTATATTTAACCCCCCGCCGCATCCACTTTTGAACATCTACAAGAGAATGTGTGACTTAGACCCAAGACATGGCTGGGTTACAGAAGACAAAGCGGTCCCCATAACATCCAAGGTTACGAGTTACAGGTCATTATGAGTCTAAAATTGTAAGGCATCCGTATCATGAAACCGGATAAAGGGAGAGGGGTAGTATTGACGGACAATATTACTTACACCAGTAAATTATATGACATCTTGTTCCAGGATTCATACTCCCAGGTATCAAAAAATGAGGTGCACATGGCCTATAGTAGAATTTACTCTACTCTGTTTGACATGTTTATGCAGGGTCAAATTCAGAAGGAAGAATATGAGTATGTGTATAAAAGAGGTTGTTATCCCCACATTATTTGGAGTCTCTAAGCACCACAAGGGCATAGTTAATCTACCATTTCATCCAATTGTGGATGCCAAGAAATCTACCATGTCAGCTATTGCAAAGTACTTGGACTTCAAGGTGAAACCATATGGTCAAGCAGTGAAGCACCTGGCAAAAGATTCTTGGCAATTTTTACAGATGTGCAATGATGTGGGGACAGTTACTCGTAGCCTGTTTGTTACCACTAACATAAAAGATTTGTATTTCGGTAGTCCCACATGATGTGGGACTGGAATGGTTTGTAGAATTTTTACATTTTCATTCAGATTTGGATCAAGTTAAAATTAATTTGCTTTGCGATCTTATGGGACTGGTTTTGTATAATAACTACATACTTTTTGTAAACCATTTTTTTTTTGCAAACAAAAGGTGTGGTCATGGGTGCAGCTTGTGGGGTCTTCTATGCCAACGGAGTTATGACTACCTGGGAGGAGAAGTTTTTATTTAATAGTAGCTTCAAAGAATCCTGGACCATGTACACTAGGTACCAGGATGACATTTTTCTCATATGGACAGGGCACCAGGAGACTGTTTCGAGTTTCAGGGAATACATCAAAAGCTGTACTGATTTTCTAAAATTTTCATTTGAGGTGAATGACCAAGCCATTGCCTACCTGGATATGGAACTTAGAAAGGACACCAATGGATGTTTGGTGTATAAAATATATAGGAAGCCCACATGTTCACATTTTTTTTTACATTTTGAAAGTTATCACCCTCTCCAGCAGAAAAAGGCAGTTTTAAAAGAACAGTTGATTCAATTGTATAAAATATATAGGAAGCCCACATGTTCAAAATTGTTTTTACATTTTGAAAGTTATCACCCTCTCCAGCAGAAAAAGGCAGTTTTAAAAGAACAGTTGATTCAGGTAGCACAAATGACATCACCATATGAAGACTTTGTGGAAGAATGTTTTTTGTTAAAATCCATGTTTCTGGGATGTGGATATCCTGAAGCCTTTGTCGATTCCTCCGTAGATGAAGTCATGATTAAAAGACAGAACAATGTATATGTACCTATTTTAAAGCCACAGTTGACACCCCCAAGTAGGCTGGTGGGGGGGGGTCATCAATTAATGGGGGGCCTGAAGTAAGTGGAAGTGGTTCGGCTCTGACTGATAAGTACAAAAGTTCTTTTATCACCACTTTTTCTTTAGACCAAGCAGAGGTTAGAAGAATAATTATGAAATACTGGGTAATTATCACAGAATATCATGAGTTGGATAGCAAGTTAGGGCACAAGCCAACAATAATTTTCAGGAGAGGTAAAACTTAACAGGCATTTCCAGGAAATCATTTAATTCCTCCTCAGTCAAACTTTTACCAGTAAAAGATGTGGGTTTTGTAGAGTTTGCCCCTATATAAAATGTACCCAGACATTTATTATCAATGGGAAGATGCATCAAATGCAAGGTAATTATAAAGTACAGTTGTGTACACTTACCATAAATGTAGATGTTAGAAAGTATTTACTGTTGCAGTCATCACATTTGGGTTATCTGCTTGCAGTAGCCCTCAGTCGGCCTGATTAACAAAGTCTTGAGTCCTGTATCGGTTGTTGTCTCTTCTTCCGTGACATCAGGGATATAAAACATGCAGCGTCAGGGAGCTGGAGGGAGGGTAACCAGGACTGCAACAGTGAATACACTCGAACATCTACATTTATGGTAAGTGTACACAACTGTACTATGTTCTTAGTGTTTCACTGTTATATGCAGTCATCACATTTGGGTAGATTCCCAAAGCTAAGGATGGGAGGAGGAATTTAGATAGCATTAGGACCAGCTATAAGGCCCTGCAAGACTGCAGTGACAAAGCCAACTCTGGGTTTAGAGAAAATTGGCAAATAGTAATGCTTGGTGAAAGTATGTACAGAATTCCAGGTAGCAGCTTCTAGAATGTCCCTGGTAGGGACAAGCTCTGTGAAAGGCTGCAGAGGTAGATGCAGCCTTGGTTGAATGGGGTTTGATCCCCTGTGGGATAGGTTTTCCATGGGGCTTATAGCAGAAATGAATGCAATGGCCTATCCATTTAGAAATGGTTTGCATTGAAATAGCCTTCCCCTCTGCCCCTGCAGCAAATGCCACCAGCAGTTCAGATTTCCTTTGAGGTTTAGTTCTGTCCAAGTAAAATCCAAGTTGTCTGTGCACATCTAAGGAGTGCAGTATCCGTTCCCCTTTGTTCTGTAGATTAGGAAAGAAGGTTGGGAATTGAATGGACTGATTAGGAGCCAAACTGGATACCACCTTGGGTATGAAGGAGGGATTGGTTCTGAGGGACACCCTGTCCACATGAAAGATGATGAAAGGCTCCACTGCCATAAGGGCCTGTAATTCAGATACCCTTCTTGCTGAATTGATGGCTAAAAAGAAGGCTGTTTTCCAGGAAAGGAATTTTAAATCTGCACTTGCAGCTGGCTTGAAAGGAGGAAGAGTGAGTTTCTCCAATACAAAGTTAAGGTCCCAGGCTGGAGTTGGGGCTCTCCTTGGTGGTCTTAAGTTTTTGGCCCCTCTGAGGAACTGCTTGAGCAGTGGATGCGAGAAGAGGGGTGGTTCTGTGTTATAATGAGCTGAAATGGCTGAGGCGTGAATTAAGGCCCTTGTGAAGCATCTCAGTTAAGTACTGAAGAATCTGAGGTAAGTTGGGCACTGCTGTGCCCATCCCTTGAGATTGGTTCCAGGCACAGAATCTTTTCCGTTTTTTAGCATAAGATTTTCTAGTACTAGGCCTCCTTGCCTCTGAAATGATATCCACCACTTGTTTACTGAGGGATGGTAAAGGAGAGATTAGGTAATTAGCCAGGCTGCTAGGTTCAGGGTTTGAAGTTGCGGGTGCAGAATCTGGTTCTCCTGCTGTGACAACAGGGTAGGGGTCTGAGGCAGGTGCCATGGAGCAAACAGTGAGGCACTGCGCAAGAGGGGGTACCAGTGTTGGCGTGGCCAGTCTGGTGCAATCAATATTGTCCTTGGTTTGTCCTGCTTGATCTTTAGTAGTACTTTGGAGAGGAGAGGCAGAGGAATAAAGGTATAAACCGATAGGTTTTTCCAGCTGAAGGACAGAGCATCCACTTTCCAAGCTTGTTTGTGGGGAGTACTTGTGCAAAATTTGTCCAACTGATAGTTCTGGGGGGAGGCAAACCGGTCTATATCTGGGTTCCCCCATTTGTTTATCAACATGTTGAAAGTCTTTCCTGGAAGGAATTGAGCCTGCAGATGCACTTGGTAGCTCAAGGTTGTGTTCCACAGTGCCATGGCTAGTCTGCAGAGGGGATAAGAATGGGTACTCCCTGCTTGTTTATGTACCACATAACAGTGGTGTTGTCAGTCTTTACCATTAAATCGTCCTGGAAGAAGTTGGTCCTTGAAGGCTGTCAGAGCATTCTGTACAGCTAACATTTCTTTTTGATTGATATGCATGTGCATTTGACTTGGGTTCCATTTGCCCTGAATGCACTTCCCTGCCAGGTGAGCCCCCCATGCATAGTCTGATGCATCTGTTGTTAGGGTTTGGGCGGCAGGGGGTAGAGTGAATGGTAGTCCCTTGTTTTGGTGGCAGGCCTCTGCCCACCAAAGGAACTCTAACCGTAGGCTTTAACCGTCTTTAATTCCCATCCATCCTCTGCTGCGGTGTGTTCCTGGCTAGGAGTGCGCTCCTATATTACATTCCCCTGCATTTTCCCCTTGGGACCTCGCCTGGGCGGACTCAAACACCTAACCAAAGTCACCTACTACATCCATTTTATACACAAGCAGTATATTGATCTGCTGCCTCGACCCCCTTTTGGAAAGTTGGACCAGGTGTCTCCTACAGGAATTTTGAAGAATTACATTCCCCTGCATTTTCCCCTTGGGACCTCGCCTGGGTGGACTCAAACACCTAACCAAAGTCACCTACTACATCCATTTTATACACAAGCAGTATATTGATCTGCTGCCTCGACCCCTTTTGGAAAGTTGGACCAGGTGTCTCCTACAGGAATTTTGAAGAATTACATTACCCTGCATTTTCCCCTTGGGACCTCGCCTGGGTGGACTCAAACACCTAACCAAAGTCACCTACTACATCCATTTTATACACAAGCAGTATATTGATCTGCTGCCTCGACCCCTTTTGGAAAGTTGTGCCTGGTGTCTCCTACAGGAATTTTGAAGAAGTATGTGTATCTGCTGCTAAATTAAGCTTCAGTATTCTGTAATTCCTGCTTGTAGTCTGTGAAAGCTACCTCCCTGCCAGGGCATCCAGCAGCCTAAACCCTCTTAACTTTCCTCTCCATTCTCACTTGCTTCTAACTCCCTGCGATTCTCTAGATCTTCCTTACTTCAACCCTATTTTAGTCCATAGACTCCCCTAGTTGGCCAGTGGATTCAGCATTTGGCCACTAGAAGGCATCCCACCCCTCTCTTATTTGCCTTTTGCTTACTTACTCTTTGCTTACTCAGTTTTTATTCCCACTTCTCTCTCTCTCTCTCCTATACCTTATTACCCTTCTCTACCTACTATATACATATATACATATCTCTACCTACTATATACATATATACATATTACATCCAGAAGCCCTACTTACCCTGCTTCACCTTACTCTTCTGTAATCCTTGCTCCACTGATTGGCTCTCATCTTCTTCTGTTTCTTCCTCCGTCAGCCTCTTCGGCTCACTCCGCCCCTACCCTGCCCCCAAATCCCACCCGCCCCAGTACCTCTACCTATATCCTCCAGTTTCCACACCCACTTCCTCCCTACACCAATCAGCTCTCTACACCTTCAACTGCCTATTATCCAATTTGTAACCACTCCCTCAGCTAGTACATACATTCTTCTCATTCCTAACTCTCCTCCACTCAACAACCTCTCCCTCCAGTTTCACACTTACTACTCCCCATCCTACCCATCCTTACAAAGCTTTTTCTCCATCCCCCTGCACAATTACCTTACCACATATATAAGACATCTATAACACTTAACACAAAGCAGCCTTATCAACATGCCTCTAAATCCTTCATCCATTTGTATCCTTCTTTTACTATCTCTTAAACTATCATACCTTTACTACCTCACCCAACCCCATACTTCATACCATACACAATGTTTTCATATAACTAACCATTTGAACTCCCCTCTCTCACACTCGCACTCTCCTATCTCTCCTCATCTTTACACAATAACACAGCTCCTCACCTTCTCATTCCAAGTTTTCTTCTCAGAATAACTCTCTCCCATACCAACCAAACACCCTTAATCATTACAACTGACCCAAATCATTGTTTTACTCTACTCAATCATCTTTTGAACCCAATCTTTCACCTCATTTCCAGTCTTTTATCTGGTGATATACATCCCAACCCGGCCCTCCTCCTTCTCCTCCTCACACAAGCCCATATACTTTACCTCTCTAAACTCCCAAAGCATAATGAATAAAGTCCCAACCCTCCATGCATGGCTTATGCATAATAAACCTGACATACTATCTATTTCAGAAACATGGTTAAAGCCCTCTATAAAAGATTCTGAAATTACTCCACCTAGCTACTCTATCATTAGAAAAGACAGGACCCAAAGGAAAGGTGGCGGTGTAGCCCTCCTATACTCCTCTTCCTTGCTAGTTACCCCCTACAACAAACCCACTCCTACATTTGACAACGCAGAAGTACTCCTCACTCTCCTACAAGTTAATAAACACAAACACATATGCCTTGCATCTATCTACATTCCCCCAGGGGACAATATTTCCACACTTGAAAATATTCTCTCTTGGCTCTCTGACAATATTAGCAATGAAACCATACTCTTAGGAGATGTAAATATTAACTGGGCCTCCATCCAGTCCCTAACAAATCCTCTTAATATCAACCTATATAACTTTTCCCAACTAATCAATACCATAACACATCCATCAAAAGACCCCTCCTGTGGCACCATCCTTGACTGGATTCTAGTATCACATCCCCACTATTTTTCCGATTGCGGTACTCTTCCTGACCCTCTTAGTGATCATCTGCCTACTTTTACTCATCGGCTCCCCTGTATCTCATACCGTTCCCACAACTACATTACTACTGTAACGACAAAAGCTTCAACCCATCAATCTTTGTAGATTCCTTGAAAGCAATTAATTGGAACAATCTAAAGACACTTCCATTAGAAGAAGCAGTTGCCCACTTTAACTCCACTTTCTTAAGAATACTTGATTCCCATGCTCCTCTAAGAACAAAAAGAATCAAAACAAATTCAGCCCCCTGGCTAACCAAAACCACACTATCAACTATGCGCCTTAGAGACAAAGCCTGGGGACTCTATCTGAGAACTAAGACCCCAGAACATCATATTGCATTTAAAACCCTTCGGAATAAAGTTAAGAAGCTAATAACCTCAGATAGACAAAAATACTTCTTCACACTCCAAAACAATAATAAAACCAACCCTCAAAGATTTTGGAAGGGAATATCCACCCTCCTTAACCCCAGCAAACCTCACACCCCAACCCCAGACCCAAACAGTCCTGACTTAGATTTAGCCACGCAGTTTAACTTCTTTTTCATCGACTCCATTAGCAAACTTACCTCCTCCTTCACATACCCCACCTCACTATCTAATACACCCCCTCCCTCTCCAACCCACAACCCTATCCCTAATTCCACCTCACACTGCCTATCTTCCACCTTATCCACTACTCCAACTGCTTCATCATTCTCACCCCCCTCAAACTCTCTCTCTCCACATTCCTCTCTATTCTCACTAAAACCTACACCCACTTCCACTATAAAGAAACTTCTTCAGAAACTGAAGCCTTGCACTAATGCCCCTGATACCATCCCTCCTACTACCTAAGCATAGCTGCAGATGCTATTGCTTATCCCATCAGCATTCTAATCAATCGCTCTATTCATGAATGCACTGTGCCCCAACTGTGGAAGCAAGCATTCATCATCCCTCTACACAAAGGAGGCAACAATTGTAGCATCAACAACTTTCCCCCTATTGCTATCCTGTCCCCTATTTCTAAACTTCTGGAAAAGTGTGTCCACCTTCAACTCTTGCCACATCTCTTAGACAACAACCTTATAACTCCTACACAGCATGGATTCAGGCCAAACCACAGCACTATGACAGCCCTCTTATCCTTCCTTGAGACTGTTAACACAGCACGCGATTCCGCCACATTGTCTCTACCCTACTACTTGACCTCTCCAAGGCCTTCACACTATCTCACACAATCTGCTCTTAAACAAACTGTCAAAACTTAACCTCTCTCCTTCTTCCATAAATTGGTTCTCTAGCTATCTATCAAATAGAAACCAAGCTGTAAAATGGAAAAGGCCACTTCCCTTTCCTTAGTACCCCACTGGAGTTCCTCAAGGATCTATTCTTGGTCCCTCCTCTTTAATATATTTATAAACGATTTCCACAAATCAATTCCTTTTGCAAACATCATCCAATATGCAGATGATTCTACCATTATCTGCTCTGCCACCTCCTCCTCTCAGCTCCAAACACTTACCCAGGAAGCTTTTTCAATTACCGAACAGTGGATGAAAATAAATCACTTGGCACTCAATGCCTCCAAAACAAAACTTATGGTATTTACCCTCCAAATCTACTTCCTTCAATATAAACTCTTTCTCAATTACCAGCCAAAATAACTTACCCTTGAACTAGTGACTGAAACTAAGCTTATTAGGTGTACAAATTGATAATAGGCTTAGCTACAACTCCCATCTACAACTAAATATTAAAAACTCATCAAAACTAGGTATGCTCTACCGTCAGAATCAGTACCTTACAAACTCCTCCAAAATCACGCTTGCTTCCTCTTTCCTCATCCCCTCCCTTCTCTATGGAGCTCCACTACTGACCAATCTTCAGTCCTCTCTAAAAGCAGCTTTCCTCCTGCTATAATAAAATCGCCAAATTTAAAATGGACACAGGTCCTCCACCCACCACTGTTCCTCTCTCCAAACCCTAAACTGGCTTGAACTACCTAATCATCTCACTTATATACAGCTGACTTTCGCTCACAAACTCATTCTTAGTCCTTCTCTTTGTCCCTCCCTGTCTTCTGCCTTCAAAATGCACCTACCAAATAGAGTATTAAGGTCTAACAATCAAAACCTATTAGAAGTCCATAAACCATCTCATCCCCCAGGTAAACACTTACTATCCTTCAACCTTGCCCGCCTCTGGAACTCACTTCCACCATCCATTCGTACCACCTCTAACCGATACAAGTTCAAAAACTCTCTCCATACACACCTGAGGTCCCAATGGGATTGCTCTTGCTCCCTCCCCTCATAAATTTATTATATCTCATTATCCTTTACACTTTTGATAATGATCTCTACCTAACAAACCTCATATCTCATCAGTACATCTACTCTGCAAGGTTATTTAATATCTGCTTGAATAACTCCTCTAAATGTATATCTCATTACTCTTTCTATTTTCTTACCTCTCATTTATCCTCATCATACTGTAGTGATTTGAATGCTTTTGAATTGTGAGCTTAAATGTTTTATGTTTTACTCTGTACAATCTCTTTTGTAAATTTTTGTAATTTTTGTAAATTTTTGTAATTTTTGTATGCACCTAATTTTGTCTGTATTGGAGCTTTTCTCCCCAGGACTCCATTGAAAACGGGTTCTTTTGGCCCAATGGACTATCCTGGTAAACCAACTGCAAATAAATAAATAATAAATAAATAGGCAAGGTATGATAGGCATCATTGCTTCATTGCTTCTAGATTCTGAGAATGATAGCACCACAGGCTTTTTAGATACCACTGTAGCTTCCTCATATGCAGTCTTGCATATGGAATTAGAAGAATGCAGGAGGCCATGAACCCAAAGGCTTGCAGTATTTGCCTTGCAGATAGCAGGGTTTTTGTGGCCATTAGTTTGAAGTAGGTTGTCAAATGAATTTCTCTGGCGTGAGGAAAGCCATCTGGGAAGTTGTATTCAAGCTTGCTCCCAGAAATATAATTTGTTGACAGGATACCAGGTGTGATTTATTTTCGTTTATGGTGTACCCCAGAGAAGTTATCACCTTTTGTACAAAAGCTAGATGATTCAAAAGTATGTCCTGGCTTTCTGCCTGAATTAGACAATCGTCCAGGTATGGGTATATTTGAATATTTCTTTGCCTGCAAAATGCAATGACTGGAGCTAGGCACTTTGGCTTATCTACTGCGCCCAGGGTATTCACAAAGGGCAGTGCAGAGAACTGATAGTGCATGTAGCCTGCTTTGAAGTGTAGGTATCTTCTGCAAGATTCCATGATTGGGATGTGTAGGTAGGCTTCCTTTAAATTGAGTGTTGCCAACCAGGCATCTTTGCCTAGCATAGGAAGCAACTGGTGAAGAGTTAGCATCTTGAATTTTGGAATCACCAAAAAAGTGCTTAAGGTAGACAGGTCCAGGATAGGACGCCATGAGTTGTCTTTTCTGGGTACCAGGAAAAGTCCTGAGTAGAAACCTTGTCCGTTTTCCTCTTCTGGTACAGTTTGAATAGCCTTTATGCTTAAGAGAGAGGAGTACTTGCTTTTGAGCCTCTGCCCACTGATTTGGGGGTAGATCTGGCCAACCGTTTGGGGTTGGTAACATGTGGAAGTGAAATTTGTATCCTTGGGAAACTGTATTTAAAACCCATTTGTCCTGGGTAATGAGTTCCCAGTTTTTTGCATGCAGAGCAATCTTTCCCCCCAAAGGGGCAGTCAGTTGAGAAGTGTTTGGAAGTTTTAAATTTAAGTCATTGAGACAGTTTACCATAGGGGGAGTTTTACTACTCCCAGATTAGGAAGTGGGAGCCCACCACTGCTTAGTCCTGTGCGTACACTGGGACTGAAGCCGGGGTGTTCTGCTGGATCTGGGTTTGGACTGAGAAGGCCTGGAACAGGCAGGAAAGGACCAATTCTTAGAGGGCCAATGTCTACTAAATCCTGGAGGTTGTACTTGTAAGAAATCTTAAAAAGATGGAGGAAAAAGCTAAATCTATGCAAACTGTTAAAGAGCTTCTTCTGCCTTGTTGCCAAATAGGCGGTCCTGATTTAAGGGAGCATCGAGTAATTTAGCTTTAACATGATCTGGCAAGGCTTGCTCCTTAAGCCAAGCATGCCTTCTAAGTACAGACCCAGTGACAGAAGCCCTGCAAGATACCTCTAATGAATCAAAACCACATTGCAAAGTATGTTTTCCAACCTGTTCAGCAGAATGCATTAAATCTTGTAAATCCTTATTTTCAGCACAATCAGGAATCAACATCATTTTCTGTTTAAGCAATCCAATAATATGCTGCTGATACTTTAACATATGAAACTGGCAGTTTAAGGCCCTAATGGCCAAGGTTGTAGAAGTGTATAACTTCTTAACCATCTATCCAGTGCCCTGGAGTCTCTATCAGAGGGGGTAGGATTTTTGGCAGTAGTAGCTTTAATGCCCTTGGGTCCCAGTGAAATGGTCTCAGGATCCGCACTAGGATTTTTGAAAAGGAACTTGTGAGAGTCAGGAACCCTGTAATATATATCAGGTTTTCTGGGAGCAGGAGGCAAAGAGTCAGGGGCCAAGCTAGAGTCCGAAAAGGCATCATCAGCAATGCCTAGTACAGGAGGGACAGCTAAAGGCCTGTGCTGGGGAAGGAGTAAGAAATCCCTAAGCCTCTTTTTAGAATCAGAGTAATCTGGACTTTCCAAACGAAAATGCTCCCTAAGCGTATGCAAGGTTTCACCAAAAGAATAATCCTCTGGAGGGGAAGCAGAGGGAATAGAGTCCTCAGCATTAGAACCCTCATAGGTAGATAAGGGTAAATCTTGGTCATCAGAGGAAACAAATTTCAGATTCCTGGTCAGAAGTATCATAAGCAAAATCAGTCCTAGGTCTCTTACAGGGGGAAGGTTGGCTTCCCCTGATTAAAGTAACAAGGTCTTCAGCCATTCTCATCATTTGTTTCTTAGGCATAGAGGCTTGACCACGCAGTCTAGGCATCAGTTTTCTAGGCATGGTTCAAGTTTTAGGCCTTGAAGAAGATGGCGTTGATTTGATATGCAAGTCAGTAGGCCTGAATACACCCTCAGAAGCCGGTGCCTGCACAGCGGCTCCAGACCCTTCCAAGGTAGAGACATCCGCAGGTTCCACAGTTGAAGCATCTCGCGGCATACTGGACTCCGAATGGGTCTCAGTAGAGGCCTGTGAATCTGAAGTATCGGGTATCAGGGGCTGCGAAAGCGCCTCACTGAGTACCGGCAACTGGCTTAGAAGCATCAGCAGCTTTGGACCTAGGTGGCCTGTCTCTGTCTTTATCTTTGCGTTTTTTCGGAATGTCGGTAGTCGGATAGCTTACTGAAGACATATCTGGATAATTAAACTGAGCAGCAAAATATTTAGAAGCGAAAATATACCAACGATGGATAGTTCGTTTTTAAATAAGGCACAAAATTGACAGCGAGGTACGTCGTGGTCAGGGCCTAGGTAAGGAATACAGTACAAATGGAAATCTTTATGAGGTATTTACTTTCCACAAGAAATACAATTATTTACTTTTGTTGACATCGGTTTAGAGCAAGAAAAAAAGTTTCCCCAATGGGGTACTTAGCTTTAGTTGAAGACTTCAGTTCTGAAACTCAAAAACGAAAATGTCAGGAGTCGGCCGACCGTCACTTGCCAACTGCTTCAAGCACCGTACTGCAAGAAAGACTGATGTAATGGCGTCGGCTGCATGTTTTATACCCCTGACTACTTGACGTCATGGAAGAAGACAGCAACCGACACAGGACCCGAGACTTTTTGTTAATCAGGCCGACTGAGGGCTACTGCAAGCAGATAAACCAAATGTGATGACTGCAACAGTGAAACATGAAGAACATCTGTAATGCAACAAAGAGTGGTGTATGCAACCATACGTGAGTCTTGCACTGCTTTTTATGTGGGCAAGATGGAAAGGGCATTAAAAGATAGGGATAAGGGAATATGTGTATGCCATTTCTAAAGCACAAGAAACAAATGCTTTGGCTAGGCACACTATATTGCATCCTAAACACTGTTTTAAATTCGTTGTTTTGAAGAAGATGATTGAAAATCCAAGGGATTGTCCTTTGGGGTTGCATGTGGACAAAAAGGAACTGCTATGGCAATTAAAATGTAATGTAAGTGTGATTCCAGGTTTAAAGGAGTTGATATCTGTTCAGCCAGTGTTAAACCTTAAAGCTTTACACAGATGAGTGTTTTTACTTATACATATTTTTGTTAATTACTTTAATGGCTGTTTAGCCATTTTTTTCACTTTTAACTATGTTTTTAAGTGGTTCGGTTAGTATTAAGCGATGTATTTTACAATGCTTATAATTGTGTGGTGAGCTCTTTAAATGTGAATACATTGGAAGTCACATGATGATGGGATGTGTTTTAACTATGGTGGACTATTCAAGTGAATGTCATCTAATGAAGTTTGTTTATTACAGATGAAAGCGCTAATAATGGTTGTTTTAGTGAATAAAGTTGGACAAGTTGCCGTTTCTGCGTCCTGCCACTTTTTATTGTAGATTTTACAGTTTGTGGTTGGTGTTTGTGAATTACACCTAGTAAGGCCTTACTACATCTGCAATTCAGACTCTACATCCCAGCTTAAAAAAAAAAAAAAAAAAATTATTCATTCAGTTTTGTAACCGGGGTATAGCACTGATCCAAACGGACCTATTTCAATCTTGGCCATGAAAATCATTTTCTTCGCTACTAAATAGGTTCATAGGTAAACACTAGGTTTCTTTTGCTAATTTTGAGTTCATTGGTAAATATGGTGGTATCATTCTGCATACTATTACAGTCTAGCCAATAACCAGACGTTACAATTAGATCTTTACCTCCTGTGGGTTACATTTAAAGACTAACCATCATGTCAACCCCTCCCCCCTCAAATGAAGGCTGAGGGATTCAAACCCTGTTCCACATGAACTACAGCTCAAAGCCTTACTCCTCTGCTCCAAATGCCTGTCTGCCCCCATCTCCTCACAACATTTTTTAAAGACAGACAACTTGTTACATTTTCTAAAAACATGTTCCCAATCACATCTCTTTTCTTCATCACATTTCCTGGATTTGTTTTCTACCAGAGGAAAAATCCTCTGAAATCTACATGGGGTATAAACATTTCAGTGCAATCACTTCTAAGCAAAACTCCCTAAACTTTCTGGACTTTGTTGTATACCTGGCAGCCTTAAACATTTCTTCTTTTGGCTCATTTGCAAATTGCCTTTACATTCGCTTTTCCCAATCTTTCCCAACTTTCTCTGAATGATATTTAGTTATTGTGCAATATTTTGAGAGTCTTATTAGGATTATCATGCAATGTACTGTACAAGTTATTTAGTATTATACCATTATCCCCCCAAAACGTGCACGCTGATTGGCCAGCGTGCCCGTTGTAAATAGAGTTATACTAATGGAAAAAGGTCCGTCGCCGGACTTTTTCCATTAGTATAACTCGCTTTTAAACTGTCTCGCTATGTTAAATGGGTTTAACATGCGAGACAGCTTTAAAATAAGCAACGGAGATCTCCGTTGCTTATTTTAGCTGTCTCTATGTTAAACCCATTTAACATAGCGAGGCAGTGTTAAAAGGAGAAAGCAAGATCTCCGTTGCTTTTTTAATCTCGCTATGTTAAATGAGTTTAACATAGCGAGACAGTTAAAAAACAGCGGAGATGTCCGTTGCTTATTTTAAAACTGTCTCGCCATGTTAAACTCATTTAACATAGCGAGACTAAAAAGCAACGGAGATCTTGCTTTCTCCGTTTGCTCAACTCTGATGTACTGCGCAGCGCGGTACATCAGAACTGCCGGATGCCAGACATCTGCGGAAGGGCAGTAAACAGGCATTATACTATGCCATTATTTAAGAAAAGTAATAGTTTCTTTTCTTAAATAATGTCATAATAGCAATAACCACTTCTGGGTGTGGTAATGCTAAATTTACCCACGGTTGGCTTTGTTTGGTCCCTCGGGCCCTACCGGGACCAAACCACGCCATGGTAGTAGCATTACCCACACCCAGGCGTGGGTTATTGCTATATTAGCTGACACATTGGTATTGAAAGGGTAGAATGAACTCTTGTACCCATGTCCTGAGCCCTAATTACAGCATCTTACTTGCATGTTAAGGTACAGCAGGCACAATCTGAGAATGGGCAGATTAAAGTTCTGCTGACCTGGGGCAGAGAAACCTCAGCCATTGTGCCCCTTATGAAGACATTGGGAATTTTAACACATTCAGGAGTGCTTGCTGTTTTCTTCACTTAAAGTTTAAGGGATTGAGTCACCACAACTGTAGGGGAAGTGGGAAAACAGATTTAACATTTCTTCTTTAATTTGGAAAGAAAGAAGGCACTCCATTTTTTGCCCATTTTGGTGGCTGTGCACTCTTTAAAACCACAGCAACAAGATTTTCCTGATTATGAAGGTTAGGCAGATGGACACATTCTTCTAGTACATTTACTCTTAATTTCCCATTTTGCCTTTTGCAGGTAGGGCCGGTAAAATACAAAAAAAAAAAATGCATCTATGAATTTAGGGGTGTTCCATAAAAAAGCACAGAAGACTGTATGTATGCTTACTGGCTGGTAAAATGGCCCTTTTACAAGTGTACTTGTGGAAAGTTGTTCAAGATGTTATAAATGAAGGGCTTAGTTCTTAAACATTCCAAGAGGAGAAAAAAAAAGTTTTTAACAAGAAAATGTGTCAGTAGAATCTAAGAATTGTAAGGGGAAGAAAGGAGAAAAAGAAAAGATTTCCCACACGCACACACACATTTCACAGATATCATCAACAACAATGGTAATAGTATTACATGACGGTTTTCTTCTACCTGAATGTGAAGTCTGGCAAAGGTGATCTTGACAGTCATGTGGTGCATTATGAGAATTGTGAGAGGCTCCTGGCAGCACAAAAAACTTTTATTTATTTACTGAATTATGGCATAATCCTGCTGGTTAAAGATGACAACTGTTACCATCTCTCTCCACTCAACACTAGCAGGAGGTTTCTGAGGCTCAGAAAAGGTATTCTGCCTGTGGTCAGTCCAAAGCTGCACATTAAGAAAGTTCAGCTTCTTGTAGCATCATATTCCATTTCTACTGGACATATTGCAAGACTTGCATGGCAAGATTACACACAGGAAAAAAGAAAAGATGCAATATTTTTTCTATGGACTCCATATGCTTTTACGTCTGACGTAGAAAGTGCTTCTGGAGGTCAACATGAACTTCAAATCAAATTTAGTAATTCACAGTCAAAACAAACATGGTTCATCTTCCAGTTCCAAGTGCTTCTTGTCCTGTTGCACCACTAGTCTTATTCATAGGATTAGGCCTTCTGCCATTGCTCTGCTGTGAGACTGGAAAAGCCAAGTGCTTATTTTAAATTTTCTGCACTTCTGATCAACTAAAACATTATTATTTGCTGCATATCTGTTTAAACTGTGCAGCTGTTTTTTAGACTTGGTGAATTCAATCCTTACCTCTGTTCTGATCTGTCTCCTTTTTGTTTCTCTGTTCTGTTCTTTTTACTTGTTGCTGTACTTGAAAAACACTAGCATAGAGCTGAATATCTTACTGTTTGTGATCTTTAGAGCTTGTAGTAAAATCTTTTGTCTATAGAGGCCTAGCTGTTTCTTCGTGGGAGGGGGATTCAGTCTGGTCTGATCTGGCTAGAGGCATTACTACAGGCCTGTGTTTTGTGATTGGATAATTTGTCTGGTTTCGGTTTCTCTGTCTTAAACAGCCAGTGTTAAACCAGTTTGTACTTGTTTGCTTAAACCTGCAGTAAGTTAGCCCTTCTGCCATTGCTCTGTTGTGAAAAACTGTTTTCTGCACTTCTGATTAAAACGTTATTTGCTGCATATCTGTTTAAACTGTGCAACTTTTTTAGGCTTGGTGAAGTCTATCCTTACCTATGTTCTGATCTTGTATACGTCACCCACCCGCCCAGCTGGTGTTGTGGTATTAAATGTTTAGTGGCTTTGGAGTTGCCCACCTGTAGTATAAATTTGATATTGGACACTCCCCCCAGTCTCATTACATCAGCTCATTCTACTGTGTACAGCGAGAGAAGTTGTCAAGGCCCACCCCTTTAGCTTCTCAACCTTGAATCATCTTCTGTCTCCTCACTTTCTACTAAAAAAAAAAAAAAAAAAAAAAAAATGTACCTCTTCCCATTTCATTTTACTGCTTGTGCTTAGGAGTTCAACTGCATTTAGTTTGCCGCATTTATTACTGCTTGCCAGTAGCCTTATTAAACTGATGACAGTATTCTACCGAATTGTTGCTTTATTTGAGCAGTTTTTTACTGTTGTGATTGTGAGCTAATTTATCACATTTGCACTGTTTTAAAGCAATTTACTGATTAACTATAATTCACTGCTATTTACCGCAATTCACCATTTAACTGCATTTTGTTACTGTTTAACTGTATTTTTTCATACTGTGAGTTCTATTCTTTTGTCTGTAAGTGGTTAATCTGCAGGCCTTTGTGAGTTTCACTGTGTTCTTAACCTTAAATTGAGTAGCATAGTCTAGATACAGGCTTGCTGCATCTAGAGCTGCAGCTGCATGGTTTTAACCCTTTCTGAGGTATTCCAGCTACAAATTTTCTCTTAGTAGCACTTGGGTGATAACCTAGCAGTACTACTCGAAGACCTTCACCCTTTACCCTCTTAGCTCTCTCCAGCCTCTCCCTCAGATTCTGACATATGGATAGACAATTTCCTATGTTTTCTCCTGCCAGTCTTCTGGTTGATATAGGCATCCTGAGACAGTGTACCAACTTGCCTCATGCACACAGACAACCCTTTACTACTACTACATAGGAACACAATTTGTGAGACATGCAATTACATCAAGAACCTAGAGTCATTGCTCTCTTCCCCCACAGGCCAGTAGATAGGTTGTCAAACACAAACACCACACCTCATACACCCCCAACAGCTATACAACACCCCCCCACATAAGTGGAGGTCTTCAACAAAAACAAACATACTCAAACAAGAAAGACCTCTGAGGCAAAAATGCATGCAAACTCCACTGCCCACCACACATGCTCCACACACCCGTGTCTTACAGCCACTAAGGCCTAAGCATAAACCCAACATATTAGTCATAGGAGACTCCACTGTGAGGCACACAGATGTGCCCCTCACCAGGCTGGATAAGGAAAATGTCATGGTTAGTTTGTCAGGTGCCAGAATCAGCCATATCACACATATGCACTCAAGTCTCTCAACAGGTACTGTTACGACTCTGTCACAATCCATGCTGGCGTCAATAACTTGAGACCTACCTCCCTGGACTAAATGCAGAGAGACATGATCGAGCTCGCTGAATGTGTTCCAGGCAGGTATGTCCCTAGCCTTAAGCTAAGCATTCTACCATCACCTAGAATGATGCCTCAACACAAACACAAAATGATTGACTAACAACTGGCTTAGTTTCTGGTGTCATTCCAAGGGGATGCAGTACCTGACAGCCTGGGATGACATGACTGACAAACCTTGATGCTTTGCCAGAGATGTTCTGCATCTGTCTCCCTTGGGCTTCAGGCTCCTGGAAAAGGCTCTTGCCTTCCCCAAAAGTGCCTTTTTAAAGCAACGCCATGAGGTCAAAACTACCAACATGAAAATTTCATCAAAACTTAAATTAAATGTCATGCTGCTAAATGCTAGGTGTCTAAATATAAAACTGTACTCACTGCAAGCATTCTTAAACCTGGAAGATGCTGACATTTGTGCAATCACAGAAACCAGATTCAAAAGCTGCGGAATGCACCCCAGCCATACCAGGTTACTCATCCTATTATACATTCAGACCCCAAACCGTGGGCAGCAAAGCAAAAGGAGGAGGAGTTGCAATACACACACACACACACACATAATGTGTGTATCAGGCTGGTCAAACAGTATGATGCACAGGAGACACTCCAGGTGCAGTTAAAAATTAACAAGACCCCTATTCAAATCATAGCTAGCTACAGGCCCCCAACTTTGACTCAAGATGCACACTCCACCTATTTGGAACTCTTCAAATCTATCAAGATTTAATCCTTTATTTACCATGATCCTGGACGACTAACTATCCAACCATAGATTGGAAGAAACACTCATGCAAACACACAAATGCCCAGAGACTCCTTGATTTTGTCAATGCAAATGCCTTAGACCAGTTGGATGAGACCCCCACAAGAGGTGAAAATATCTTGGACTTGGTATCAACCAACATGAGTAACCACTATAGCATCCAAACAATGTCATCATCCCTGGTAAGATCCGACCACAAAGCGGTCACTTTCAAAGTCACCCCCCCCCCCAAGCTAGGGTCAAACAAAAAAACTCTTCCAAAGCTGATTAAAACCTCCTGACAGAAGGTATAAACAGCTTCCCAGCCTCCTGCCCTCCAGAGGAACTGGCACACATGTCCAAACCTACACCAAAGTACTATACAAGCATTTAAATAGCTGCATGGAATCAGGAATACCAGACAGGATGAAATCCTCCTCCTCAAGGAACAGTAAACCTGTCTGGTGGACAGCTGCAATAAACTGTATAATAGGAAAAAAAATTCTGTCCAGGACCAGGAAGGAGAGGTGCCTAATTGGAAACATTCTCTCCTTAGCCTGAACAAGCAAATAAGAGCACTAGCAAAATCCTCCAAAGCAGGGTGTCCAAATTGGCCACATCTACTAAAAACAAACAATCATAAGGCCTTTTTCACATATGTTCACAGTCTCAAAGAAAGCACCCAGAACAGGTGGTCAAGGATACCACATGCACAAACGCTGTAGATGTAGCCAACCTACTGGCAGACAGGTTCAGTAAAAACTTCACCCCTCTGTCCCCCCATCAGTAAATCAGGACATCCCCAGCACCTGCCCCCCTTCCCTTACCTCTAGGGAGCAAGTCATCACTGCTCTCTCAAAGGCAAAAATACAGCCTCCATGGGACCTGATAACATCCCAAGCTGCATCCTACATTAACTCAGGCAGGAACTTGCAGCACCATTAGGCACCCTATTCAACCAAAGCTTGAGTACTGGCTTTGTCCTAGCCAAGTGGAGGACAACTGTCATCCCTTTGCACAAAGGTGGAATGTCCACCAATCCAGGAAATTAGACCCATCAGCTTAACTAGCCTGATCTGCAAGCCCATGGAGTGGATTACCATGGACCTCATTAACAAGGACATTGGCAAACCTCCAAACACTCTATCTCACATAGTTTGGTTTCATCAAGGGGAGGTCATGCCTGTTAAATTTGGAAGACTTCTTTGAGACTATCACCAAAGCCATGGATAAGGGGAAGACGGTGCACAATGCCTACCTTGACCTGGCCAAAGCCTTTGATACTATTCCCCACTCAGGTATAAAAGATAAACTTTCTCAACTAGGAATCAATCCATATTTTACCAGATGGGTAGCAAACTGGCTCACTGATAGAACCCACCTAGTCAAAATAGGGGAAGCCACCTCAAGCAGTAGACCTGTAACGAGCAGTGTACCCCAGGGATCGGTCTTGGGGCCTCTGTTTGAGATATACTTTTCTAAGGTGAAGGCCAAAAACCAGTGGGCTATAGCTGATCAGGTTTGCAAATGACTGCAAGCTGGGTGCTGTCATCAATTCCCCTGATGTGTGTGGGACATCCTCCAAAAGGGTCTCACCCAAACAAATGACTGGTACCAGAAACTTGGCCTCAAACTGAATGCCAAAAAATGCATCATCATCCCCTTTGGGGAGAGTGACGTGCCCACAAATTATCACATTAATAATAAGGTCCTAAGCAGGCACATTGTGTGGGACTTGGGCACCATATTGCCGCCATTGTATGGAAAGCTTTCTACATGGCCCACCTCATTAGTAAAAGGTATCTCACCCAGAGACGAGGTAGTCCTAACATCCCTGTATTCTTCCCTTACAAGACCCATTATTGAGTACAATGCCCCTTTCAGCATGTGCCTCACAAAGCAACATGCAGCAGCTGGAGGGACCACAGAGCTTCCTCACCAGGAGAATCCAGGGTCTCAAACATCTACCCTACACAGATAGGCTAAATGCCCTGTCCCTCTACTCAGTCTCCTACAGACTCCTCAGAGGTGACCTCTGTCTGGCATACAAAGCAATCTCAGAATCTGCCTTGATGGGACGTGCTGCATATCTGCAAGTCAAGCTCCACTCAAGTAACCCACACGTGACCTCAACCTGGTATGTGACATCAATAAGACTTGGTGGGACAGATTTGTGACCCAAAGACTCCCCCTTTTGTGGAATAGACTCCCACTCCATGTCAAGCAGAGTACCTCGTTAACCATTTTAAAGCGCAACTTAGGTAACTGGATGGGGAACAGAAAATACACCCCTTGGATTCCTCCTGTATCCCTGCTGGACAGTGGCATCGGGTGCTAGGCTTTTAAGGGCCTCAGGGCCAATAGCCTAGTAATTTCATATGATCCTATGACTAATATTAAACCAACACATAAATCAAAATACTTTTGCACACTTGGTGGACCCACACCAGATTGCAACCAGTTCATCTTTTACAACAGAAAGGATAAGTTATCAAGCCTGGCTCTGTCATACAAGAGGAGGAGGCCCTGACTGTGATGCAGTTGACCTGGAATTGCAGGACACAAGCAGTGAAGTAAAAGGTTGAACACACCCAGGGAACACATGTAGATGGCTAGTTTTGACGGAGACTGGGGAAACCAACTTCTGTGCTTCAATGTTGGCGGGGGGTGGGGTTTACTAGCATATGTCTCTTCCAGAAGTGAAGAATCAGTAAGCATGGAGAACCTGTTGCACTCCCCACTTTCCTCGCTATAAAATGAGCGTACACAGGGATGTACACTAATAAAAAAGAAAGCTACAAACCACCTCTGAAGGCTGCCTTAAATGATGGTGCCTCCCAGTGGACCTAATTCCAGAGATAGGGAATGAATGGATCAATTGGCATGGATGGGGGCAATGACTGGCAGGCAACAGGGGCATTGTGCCAAAAAAAACCCCAAAAAAAACAGTTGGGATGCCTTTTGAGGAGAACGTTGTACTAGTCAAATTAAAAAAAGTTTTCTTTATGGGCAGCTTAAACATTCTTTACATTTTTAGAATGTAATCACAAACAATTGGACTACATTAATCATCAGTCTTATCTTTTTTTGAAGTTCACCAATTTAATTTTTGCAGGAATTTGCCCAGCATTTTATCAGATATCCATGGATCCCACCACACCAGCTTTGTCAAAACAAACAAGGTCAGTGAAAAACTTGCTATGCCTGCAAATGAACCAGAATATCTATGAACTTTTACTAGGAACACAGTCTTCCTAATCAGTCACATAGCATAAAAAATAAATTCAGAGCTTTATCCCTCATGATAAATTTGTACCATTTTATTTTTCACTTAAGTGGAGTGCCTTTAACAACTGATCTGTCATTTAAAACCCTCTTCATATCAAGCTATTCAGCTGTCAGTTTTACACAATAAGGAACAAAGTGAATGACTTCTGTATACACTGAATACATATAGGCAGCTCAAGAACTGTAAACAAAACACAAGACATTAGGAAAGCCATTCAATTACATTTTCTTCATGAAAAGTAATCGGGCTGCCTGTAATCCCAAAGATGTTGCCCGAGTGACTTTTCTGTAACAAAAGGCAGTACAGCAGGAAACACCGACAGGCATAGTTAGGTGACATTAAAAGACAGCTGCTGTTTATTTTAAAAATATTCTATCACAGGATGTAAGTGAAGCTGTGACCTGGACATCCATACACAGTGAGAATGCATAGAAGTTATTAATTCAGTCCAAAAGCAAGAACATTTTCTTTTGTACTGTAGTCTTATATGACCTCATCTTAGGTGCGTACTACTACAGCAATAACCCATGCCTGGGTGTGGGTAATGCTGGATGTACCCACGGTTAGTGTGGCTTGGTCACGAGGGCGAATCCCGAGTGGCCAAACAAAGACAACAGTGGGTAAATCCAGCATTACCCACACCCAGAAGTGGGTTATTGCTATTATACAATGACATTATTTAAGAAAAAAAATAATTACTTTTCTTAAATAATGGCATTGTATAATGCCGCCTTGCTGCCCTTCCGCAGCTGTCTGGTATACTTTTGCGGCAGTTCTGATGTACTGCGCATGCGTATACTTATGGGCGGAAGCAACAGAGAAAGCAAGATCTCCGTTGCTTTTTACAAAGTGTCTTGCTATGTTAAAGGAGTTTAACATAGCGAGACAGCTTTAAAAAAAAAGCAATGGAAAATCTCCATTGCTTTTTTTAAAGCTGTATCGCTATGTTAAACCTATTTAACATAGTGAGACACCTTTAAAAAAAGCAACGGAGATAGGAAGATCTCCGTTACTTTTTTAAAGCTGTCTCGCTATGTTAAACTCGTTTAACATAGCGAGACAGTGTGTAAAAAGCAATGGAGATCTTGCGTTCTCTTTTTTTTTTTTTTTTTTAACAACAGAGTTCTACTAATGGAAAAAGTCCAGGCAACTGGACCTTCTTCCATTAGTATAACTCTGATTTACAACATGCACGCTGACCAGAGTACACGTTTTAGAATATTAATGGGGGGGGGGGTCGTTGTATAATGTGGATTAGACAACGATAAACCTGGGAGTCTACTTATTTGTTATACGACTGCAACAAATTGTCCCCGAAGGAAAACAGATGAACAAAGCACTCGCCACAACTCCAACTGCCCTCATGCTTGGATACAATTCAGATACTTTATAGTAGACATGAGTATAACTATTGGCTGCTTAAGTATTACTGGCGTGTTGTCATAACCATTGTTACAGGTTTCTTGCTAAAAAATATATACACACATACATGACATGGGGTATTACTGTTTGTACAAAACAAAAACAGTTTTTATCCCCCCCCCCCCAGGACTAAGCTTAATGGTACCCAATAGGCCCATTTGTTCCATATAGTGAGAGCTGGGAATCCGCAGGGTAGGCGAGAGCTCATTTGTTCCTGCCTGTAAATTCCAATTAGGTTATCTACTTTGTAGTAAGAATAGGGTGGTAGGGAGTGTGACAATTTTCTGGACCTGTTGGGTGGCCTATCCTCTCCCTCAGAGGAGCACCCGCCTCACACGAGGTGGCTCTTGAGCTTTGCTAGTTGCTATTCTCCAATGAAAGAGCACCTCCAATGCTTGAATTACACTCCGCATACTGCGGAATTTGCACACAGGCCTGCTACACTCAAGGGACAGTGGTGAACACCTAGTGCTCCCTCTATGTGTCATGATGTAGCAAGCCAGAGCTGCCCTTACCAGATGGGTGAACAGTCCGCACTTGCTCACTCCCATCCTCCCTTAACAGCTCCCACAGTACCCCAAACTGTTTGAACTTGAGTCTCCTGCAACTTATACAGATCTTTATCCCTCTACACCACAAGAGCTAGCTAAACAAAAACAATTACCCACATATCATGGATGCCCCTCTACCCCTAGAGGGTAAAAAAAAAAAGGTCAGATGACATCCAATGTCAGCCAATTGCATTCTAACAAACAGTCTGTTTTTTGACAATCTACCCATATAGTAAACACCTTACACAGCAGCATTTTCACTTCTAGATCTTTGTTTCTTCAGCTGCTCATATATACTTCATATGCTCCAAAAGCCACTAAGTCCCTCAAACAGGCTGTATTGCCTTACTATCCAATTTATACTGTGACATTCCAAGTCTCTTATCTACAGTGCCTTTATGGGACTTCTACAAATGGGAAAGGCTAGATATATGCAGACCAAAGGTAAACTCTTCAGAACTCTACCTCCTGATCATCTTAGTACCAGGCTTCTTCAGGCCATCCTGAATCTACTTAATTTAACTGCAGATGACTGGGGGCACAATTTCAGATGAAGTAGAAAACAGCCCAACACCCATCAGAAACCCTACTGCAGCAGAGAGATGCATTCTGAAAACGTGAAGACCATCCCCTCCCCCCTTGTCCAGCTACTACTGAGCCAGCACCAGTTGCCCTGACTACCCAATATATTCTGAGCTACAGTACAGTGCATTACAAACTGAAGACAATTCTGATTTTTCTACAACATGAACTGCAAAATAAGATTTCATTTCCTTCTGGCATGAGTTCTCAAATAACTTCCCAGCAAACCTAGCAAATCAGCTGTGATAGTATTCAGAACAGAATAAAAAAAAAAAAAACACCTAATTTTACACTAGTAAGTACAAGAAATCAACAAAGGACAAACAGCAGCTGAAAAAGGACTGTAGCAGTTAACACTCTGCTGCAAGGATTTCATATCTACTTGTACCCAATGCAAGAAAATTCCTAAGCAAATAGCTTGCTTTTGTCAGATTTAGAATATGACCTTTTGTTATATTCTGAAAGTTTCATAATGAAATCTGGAAGGAGGATTGAGAAATTGCCATTTATATTCTGAAAGTTTCATACTGAAATCTGAAAGGAGGATTGAGAAATCGCCATTTCTAGATTGGTGCTTATTCTGTACATTTACATTTATTCACTGCTGCAGTCTGTCATTTGCATTGTACTCTGTTTCAGATGAAACTGTGGATTTTTACTTCTGTTCAGTATGTAGACACAATAATGGTCTAGAACACTTTTTTTATGGGGTTATCATTACTTATCAGATTTCTCCTAAATAAAGAAGTTTTTAGTCATTGGACTTGTGTCCCCACCCCTCCTAGTTTAGTGTGATATACAGTAAGCTACATTCCATGAAGATAAAATTGTGAATGTATCTTTAAAGCCCGAAATACAAGGTAGGAGTATTTTGAAGCTAAACTCGAGTTACTATTTTGATAAATTTGGCATACTAATTCATACTTAAAAATGGCCCTTTATTACTATGTACCACCAGTAACCATTTGGGTGCCGTTCTTTTTATATTTGATTCACCACAAATATGCTTATTTCACATTTCTTCAGGTTGTCAAACTATGTATTTACATATGCCATGTCATTGTGGTGTGTTATTTTGAAATGAGAACCAAAATAGTACCCTTTCTTGGAAAAAAAGTGATATTTTCTGTCCTGTTCTGACAGGCATGCATATATATATATATATATATATATATATAGATATATAGATATATATATATATATATATGTGTGTGTGTGTATATATATATATATATATATATATATATATATATATATATATATATATATATATATATATATGTATATGTGTATATGTATGTGTGTATATATATATGTGTATGTATATATATGTATATAGATATATGTGTATGTATGTATATATGTGTGTATGTATATATACATATATGTGTATGTATATATATATATATATATATATGTGTGTGTGTGTGTGTGTGTATATATATGTATATGGGCGGCCATGGTGGTGCAGTGGTTAGCACTGTCGCCTCAGCAAGAGGTTCTCCGGTTCGATTCTCGGCTGGGGTGCCTTCTGTACGGAGTCTGCATGTCCTCCCTGTGGTCGCGTGGGTTTCCTCCGGGTGCTCCAGTTTCCTCCCACATCCCAAAGACATGCAGTAGGTGGATTGGACACTCTAAATTGGCCCTAGGTGTGAGTCTGTGCCTGCTGTGGAAGGTTGTGCGCCAGACTGGCAACTCGACACTGTAAAATTCCACTGCCAATCATGAGTGGACAGGTGATCCGCTAAGGGGAGAAGAAGGAGAAGGCCCTACCTTTCTTGAAATAATTCTGTCACAAATGCAAGCATGCTGCAAAACACTTTTAAGTAAGAGATGCATATCTACCTACAAAATCCATCACTGCACCTTGTTGCTGGACATTCAGAGGCTTTATAACATTTAGGGTCACATCACTACTTGGATCAATCACCATTAAAAATAAGATGCTTAAATCGTTTCACTGTTTCACACCACTGGAGTTTAAAACTCCTATACACACTTGCTAGACCCAAACTCACATCTGTCATTGGTGACAGACCTTTCATCAAACACTAGTACTTGGTTGTTGGAATCACTTAACTGCAGAAATGAAAAAACGGAAGACTCTACAAGGTGTTTAAAATGAAGCTAAAAGCATATATCTATAAAGGAGCAAGTGCTTCAGGGATAATGGATAGAACACACATTAAAAAGAATGTTCTACGAAGCAAAATTATATTGGTTGAATATTTGTTAAAACAATGGTCAGTTCAGGTACAGCCATCTTCTGGAATGTACATATATCAACTTCACCATGTGCTTAATTTTGCTGCTGTATGCTCTGTATAAATGTATTGTTACAACTTTATAATCTGAACTGAGCTTGGGTTGCAGCAAAAGTCTGTGGATCAGCCCACTCAGTTAAACACACCTACTACAAATTTTAATTACAGTATACAAAACATTGCAGTTAAATTAACTTGCTTCCTAAAAGTTAATTTTTCACAAGGCAGTTTGTATATCATGTATTAAACAGTTATAAAACAAAGTAGATGCAATATTCAGTTCACCTATACATTACTGCTAAAAAAAAAAAAAAAAATTCTAGAACACATTGTAGCAAACACAGGCCACAAATTTGCTCATGTTCAAACCATAAATGAAGTCATTTAATCTGATGTTGTTAATCTTCTTTCCAGTCATCACTGATGGGGTTCAGTTCCGAGCCCTCAGAACAGAGTCGGCCTATTACCAAGCTTGCGCCAGCCAGAAAAACTCTCGAGCTAAGTCTCTACCCAGAATGCCATTCTCCCTGTTACCCCAGATTTCGTTTGCTGCGTAGCTGTAAAGCCGCGTTTCAGCCGAGCTCTCAGCTAAGTAAAGTCTTTTTTGATATTTGTGTAAAAGTTTTGGATAGCTTCATATTTTACTAAACCTTTAGTATTACTAGTGTCTTTCCTTCTGTCTATCCGTATTTTTTCCACTCTACCTATTGTTACCGTTGGTAAACTGTAAGTACCATTGTTGGTACGGGCTTTTCCCTTACCCTTGTGATATTTATTCAATAACATAGCTGGTACTGTTTCTCTTACTGAACCTGTTAGCTTTTATCTTTATTCAGGTGTTTCCCTTTCTTCTCTTCATACAGTGCATTGTAATATTGTTGTTTTCTTGTGATTTTTGAACCGAGTGACTTCATTATTGTTGGATTATACAGTTAGTTTTGGTGTCCTTTTCTATTAAGATGTCGGATAGAAAGGTTACCTCTGGCTTTAAGCACTGTACTTCTTGTAAGGGGAAGTTGCCTAACAGTGACTTGCATGATGACTGTGTATACTGTTTGGGAGTGGCCCACCTTTCGGTGCAGCCTCCATGTGATATTTTTCAAAGTTTCAGCCAACACACTCTTAATTCGTGCAAAAATAAACTCATTCTAAAGGGGTTACTCAAGTCTCCCTTCTCAGAGGCCATTGCTGTGATGGACTTCTCAACCCCTCCTTCTATGGACAAAAAGAGATCCCATTCTGTTCCTTCACCATCGGGTGATCAGAGCAAACCTGGGAAATCTAAGGTCCCCAAGTTATCATCGGAGCATAAACCTGCCTCTTTGGCTCTGTCTTCCTTGGCTCCGACCGTCTCAAAACCTTCAATACAGATGCCTGCTTTGGCACACGCCCTGCCTCCGGCACCAGTCATAGATCTTACTATGCCTATTTTGACTCCGGCACCTGTAGCTACTTCGGCTCAGGGCGCACTTTGACTTCAGTTTCCATTTTGGAACAGACTGTTTCAGCTCAATTCAGCACAGAGCGTTGTACCAACCTCATTGCATCTGACCCCTTTGCTTCCAGTCTCGAAACTAGACACTTCGGTGCCAGCAGACCTTGCACCACAGACCCGATACTCTCCCTCAGTAAACCTGTTTCTGGGGCAAGCATTTAGCCCATTTCTCGAACGTCCTGACTCCCCATCTGAGTATCCACTAGATCCACCAGGAGCCTTTTGGAACATGATGTAATGCATCTTGTGGACCAGCTGTTGGTACCAGGGGGATTCCACCACTTTCTAAAACCCATCCACCTGCTGGACTTGGGTTGCCTTATCCACGGACTCCATCTCACACTCCTCCTTCAACCATCTCGGTTCCGAAGCCTTCTGTTCTGACATCCTTCTTGGAACCTATCACCTCGGCACCTACGGTGTACCTCACTCCGGCTCAGAGTTTGTCCCTTTGGTCTTCGGTTCTCACCAAAACGGTCCTTCCTCAATCTGGAGATTGGGGGACGGGAGCGCCAGCCCAGGGTACGGTGCCGACTTTCTCCTCTGTTCCCTCCTCAGTGCCAATGGCTGTGTCTGCCCTGGTCTTGCTTGAGGCTCCACCCATGGGGGCAGGTCCGGAGAGAGGTGTGACCCCAGTTCCGAGGTTGTCCTTCTCGGTTCCGGGCTCCTATCCCTCTTTAGATGGGCCTGCCTTCCGCACGATGGAGAGGGCTCTTGCTTCTAGTAGCACTCCTATGATGTTGGAACCCCAGTTTTTACCCCCCCCCCAGAGCTGCAGCTGTCACAAACCACCCCCCTGGGACACCAGGCAGAGAAGCCTCAGGACACCCCTGTTCAGGGTACCCACTCTTCTGAGTCCTCCTCAGAGACCACCACTGAGTAGCCCCCTCAAAAGACGACATGCAAGAGGAAGCACGTGGACTCGCATGCGGAGTCCTTAACAGAGAATACAGATTACGATGATGGTGAAGAGTCCCCACGGTCACCTGCTGATGATGTCTCCTTTGGAGGAGACATCCTGGAGATGTTAAAACAGAGGAGACTGGAAGCCCTCCATCCCTTCATCTGAGGAGTCAGTGTTCCTGCAGGCCTTTTGGGCCCAGTCATCTACCTCTTGGGTGACCCCGGTCTGCCAAAGAGCTAATCGTGCAGCACCCGTGGAAGAATCCTGATTCCATTGAGGCGATCCCCCAGAGACCAGACAAAATTAGGTCCCCTCCTGTTGAGAATCTGCACTGGTCCAAAGCGTTACCAGTTGATGCTATGGTGGTAGTGGTGGCTACGAAAAAGGACTTGGCTGAGGAAAGTCCCACTGTCCACCCGCCCAACAGGGAGTCCCGGGCAGTGGACCGACTTGGGAAGCATGTTTTTGTATCAGGGACCTTTGCTATGTGGTTCCTGAATTATGTGGCACATTTTACGAGGCTCCAGAGGGACTTTATCTCAGGGACACTCACAGGACAGTTGTCTGATGAGGTCAGGGACAAAGTAGCCTTGAAGCTAGCAATCCTGGAATCAATATCCAACCCATCCATGAGGATGCTCTCACACGTGACCAAAGGGGCGGCTAGAGCAGTGGGCTTAGGCATTATGAGACGTCCTGCCTGGATGCGCATCTGTTACATCGTGGACCCCTTCAAGTCTTCCTTTCTGAATGGTCCCATTGAAGCTTCATCCCACTTTGGCTCCAAACTGAAGAACACGCTAGCCAGGTGAGAGCAAGATGGAAAAACCCTGTCTGCCGTAGGCCTATGTTTTCCAACCTTCAATGTACCTTCTCCAAGAATCAGAGGAGTGGGAAAATGTGGCATAAAAAATCTCAGGGTCCTTTCCATGCCACACGTGGCGATGATACTCCCAGAGGCAGAGGGGATAACAATTCTGGAGGATGCCCCTATAGAGGCAGAGGGGATCTTCGTAACCAAGGCTCCAGGGACTCCTTCTCTGGACAGCCTTATCAGCGCTCGTGAAGGCTGGCCTGATTGCTTACCTCTGGAAGCAGTTGGGGGAAGTTTCTCTTTGCACCAAGCTGCCTGGCACCATCACCACCAATCGTTGGCAGAATATTATCACCAGAGGTTACACCATTCCCCTTTCTTATCAGCCAAAATTTCCAAAGAATCTTCCTGATGTTCCACACAGTCAAAGGGAAGAAGCCGCTTCAGAGATTATAAAGCCATCAAAAAAAAAAAAATAAAAGTCACCCAACCAGTCCCCACCAGACCAGCGCAGATCCAGACTTTACTTGAGATTCTTTTCGGTGCCAAAAAAGACAGGGGACTGGAGACCCATTTTGGATCTCAGCAACTTGAACAAGTCCGTCACCCACACCAAATTCCATATGGTCATGGTTCAGTCCATCCTTCCCTTTTTATGAGAAGGCGATTGGATGTGGTCTATAGATCTCCAGGATGAGTGTTACCACATCAAGATGGACAAATGTTCCAGGAGTCTACTTCGCTTCCGGCTAGGAACCAACCAGTCATTACCAATTCCGTGCCCTGCCATTTGGTCTCTCTATTGCCCCCAGAGTGTTCACAAAATGCATGGCAGTGGTAACAGCTCAATTGATACTAAAAGGATTCCGGGTGTTTCCATATCTAGATGACTAGCTTCTTACAGCCCCCACAAAGCATCTTCTGGTAACTGCGCTACAACATACTCTCTCTCTGGCAAAACTGTTGGGAATAACAATACATTAGGAGAAATCAAATCTTATCCCTACACAACAAATAGAGTTCATTGGAGCAGTGTTCAATACTCAGTCCTGCCTGGTATCACTCCCTCTTCACAGACTCCATCGACTGAGGCTTCAATTCCGAATGATTCTTTGCAACCAAATCAGACAATATGTCAGTAGTCTGGTACATCAACAAGCAAGGAGGAACCAAGTCCTAACCCCTTTGTCAAGAAGAAATGAGAACCTGGCAGTGGGCGATAGTTTCCAACCGATAGAAACACATATCCCGGGTAGCTCCAATGTGATTGCGGACAAACTGAGCAGATGCATCCTCATGCCCCAGAAGTGGTCCCTCAACCTCGAGGTGGCGTCTAATCTTCAGCCACTGGGGCCAGCCTTTTCGCCTCCCCATCAAACACCAAGTGCAGCAGCTATTTCCTCTGTAGGGGGCATCACCAAGGGGCGCTCTGATCCACGGGACTTCTCTACACCTATCCTCCCATTCTTCTTATCCCACAATTTCTAAAGAAAGCTCTTTGGTTGAGATGCAAGGTGATCCTCATAACCCCATTCTTGCCTCAACAAGTTTGGTTCCCCTTTCTTCTGCCTCACCTAGTATTCCTGCCGAGGATTCTGGACCCTGTACCAGATCTGATCACTCACCCCCAAGGGCTGAGTCACCCAAACCTGTCCACTCTCAAGCTGACAGCTTGGTTTCTCCACTTCTACTAGTCGCCACCCAGGCTAAATCTCTCCTCACCTGTTCGATACATCATTCTGGCTGCTCACAAACCATCCACTAGAAGACTATATCAGGATAAATGGAAAAGGTTTTCCATTTGGTCCAAGGATAACATGCTAGACCCATATTTGGCTCCAGTTACTGCAGTGCTTCAATACTTTGTTAATGTTTTTGATAATGGAGCATCTGCCTCTATAGCACGTGTACATCTAGTGGCAATTTCCAACTTCCATAATGGTATA
Source organism: Protopterus annectens (assembly GCF_019279795.1). Lineage (NCBI taxonomy): Eukaryota > Metazoa > Chordata > Ceratodontiformes > Protopteridae > Protopterus > Protopterus annectens. The sequence goes on along the minus strand of NC_056733.1, from coordinate 750,926,160 downwards.
GATGGCACCACTCTTATCTCGTTACACCTCTGCAAGCCTTTCCTCAAAGGGACTTCTCTCAGACAGCCCGTAGAACTATGGAATCTCACTTTAGTCCTCCAGTTTTTTATTCGAGAGCCCATTGAGCCTGCGGCTAAGTGTGACCTAAAGTTTTTGTCTTGAACATCTTTGTTCCCGGTAAACATTACCTCTGCTAGAAGAGTTTCGGAGCTGCAGGCATTGTGTATCAAGAGGCTTTGTTTTTCCATAAAGACAAAGTGTCACTTCGGATGAACCCATCCTTTCTTCCCAAAGTTGTTTCTGAATTCTCTGTTAACCAGTCCATTGATCTACCAGTGTTTCTTCCAATAGAGGAGAGTACTGCCTTCACACTTCAGACATATATAGAAAATTAAGATTTTACCTAGACAGGACCAAACCTATCCGTAAATCTGAACAGCTTTTCATCTTCTTTTCGGGACCCAAAATGGGGGAGGCTGTTTCCAAGGTTACATTATCAAAATGGCTAAGGGACTGCATACGTGTGACCTAGTCCCTCCATAAGGAATCCATGCCAAAAGTTAAAGCCCACTCCACTAGATCAACTTCTATAGCATTCCATTCCAGGGCATCCATGGACGACATCTGTGCAACAGCTACTTGGGCTAACCCACATATCTTTATCAATCATTACAAATTGGACCTGGTCTCCAAGGGGAGAGCTGCCTTCGGCTCAATGGTACTCAGGAATGTTCTTCCATAAGGGCTGCCCATGGACCTCAAGGTAACTTGGGATTCTGTCCCATCAGTGATGAACAGAAAGAAGATTAACAACATCAGATAAAGAAGTTATGTCTTACCATAACATTCCATCTGTGTTGTTAATCTTCTTTCATTCATCACTTCCCACCCTCCTCCCTCCAAAGACTCCTGGGGAATGCTTTGGGTCCAAGTGGTGCACTAGGGTACTTGCGTAGAACTGGCCTCGGCTTTACTTCCTTTCTTAGCAAACTTGATCTGAGGTAACAGGGAGAAGGGCATTTTGGGTAGAAACTTAGCTCGAGAGTTTTTTTTGGTTGGTGCAAGCTTGGTAATAGGCCAACTCGGTTCCGAGGGCTTGGAACCGAACTCCATCAGTTATGAATGAAAGAAGATGAACAACACAGACGGAACGTTATGGTAAGACAACTTTTTTTCTGATAAAAGGCTGGAAGTCACTCTGGATGTGCTGCCTGTCAGTTGCTTCACTAATCAGGATACTTGCTTGCGACAGTTTCGTGGAGGGGGGGGTCACTGCCTTATTTTAAAATCCAGGTCTTTGCCTTACTGAATTACACCCACAATCTATGGAAACTGTGCACTACATAACAGTAGTTGGACTTCAGACTTAAGTACATACACCAAACGAGACAGCAGAATGGTATAGACATAAAACAGAATACGTGCCCCCATATTTTGTCACCTTTTACAATTACATTAGTATTTCATGAGAGTCTTCCATCACTTACTACAACGTTTTTATTCTTTAGTGGTGTGAGATACAGACAGAATAAAAATGGAAGAAATCAAAAATGATACCAGTCTAATCCCTTGAAACCAAAAACAATGTATCTATTTAAAAACTTGCATAATAAGAGTTTCAGAAAATATAACAAACATAAGTGAAATTAATACAAAAATGACAGCAAAACATGACAAAAATGTCCAACAATAACACTAGGAGGTCCATTTCTGAGGTTCTCCATCCTCGCCACAACTTTTCTGCACAAGCAGAAAACCATTCCTACAGAAGACAAACAGGAACTCCTAATCCTGTACATGTAAAGGCCTAAGGAGACATGGAAAACAGAACATATAATTAAGACTGAATTTGTTCCTACTATAAAAGTCACTTTCAATTACCTGCTTTTGAGTACATTCCTTTGTAGTGCACATCCGAATGAACAAAGTTTTGACAGACTCCCACAGCCATAACCACTATATGGGACTTGACTGTACTTTTTTTTTTGCATCCAACTTTTCCAAAGATTATGCGTTACACACAGTTCTAACACTGAGGCCCAGTTCTTGTCAGTGACTCCTATTTTTCTCAAGAAACATGGTGTCATATATGGACTTAATAATAAACAGGATACAAGAGCAAAGAAAATATCCTTAGGAAAGCTAATGTATTCATCTTCTGTTACATACATTATCCAGTTCAGTGCCAGAAGGAAGCAGACCCCATCTCAGTACTCAGAAGGTGCAAGGCAGAGAAACCACTCATGAGCAAGATGACAGTCTCTTTTTACAGATATACACACACACACACACACACACACACACACTCTCTCTCTCTACAATTTGGACTACAAATTCACCGACAGCAGGTCATGTCTTTGGAATATGGTAGGAAACAAGAGCACCCAGTGAAACCCTATAAAGACAAGCTGACTCGGCAGAGAAGAACACCACAGGCAAGAATCAAATTGAAAAACAAAGCAATGTAAGCCAACACTAACTACATTGCCATTGTGCTTCCCTTGCGGGAGAATTGCTGGTTTTATTACACCTCTGTTTCTTCCCTGAAGACAGATCAAAATGGCATTTATACAGATACAGAAATTTGGCCAAGACACCAGAAAATTCTCCTGCTCTTCTCTTATTAAATGCCATGGGATCTGTAACACTTACCTAAGATACTATCAACTTGGTTTAAATTCACATTAGAAGAGGAGGGATGCACTAATAGAGTAGGAATCCAAATACCTAGTATGAGATTAGAACCCACCATCTTCTTGGCATTTTAAGTTAGTATGCTATCTGGTAAGCTGCTATCAATGAAGCATGTTATACGCACAGATTATATACAATTCCACACTTTCTGCACACACACACACACACACACACACACACACACACACACACACACTACATATATACATACATACATAAATGTGGAGACAAATGTGACCTCTTAAGTAGGAAGGTAAGAGGACTCCTGTAAATGCTGCAGAGTCACTTTCAATAAATCTGTTCCTAGAGTTAGTACCCACACAACTGTATTGCCTTACTTCATAGAAAAATTCTTGTAAAACACATTAATTACTACTGAATTCTGACTCCTTTTGTGCTGGGTACAAGAAACTGTGCCAAGATGTAACCATTATGTAGATGCTTGCAAACCCAATTCAATGTCCTACCTTAACAGCAAAAGGTTTCACAATTCAGGAAATTAGCAAACTTGCAAGAATACATTTCAACAAGGAGGTGGCTGTATGCTAGGAGAATACTTTTATGGTATCAGTACAACTGGCAACAGTTCCAAAAGTTTAATAAAATTTAGCACCTCGGCCAATACAGCCTTCAAGAAGCAACTAAACATTCAGATACATTCCCCTTATATACACATCAATAACACAACAAAACAACCGATCAATAAAACCTTAATTAAATTAAATACCTCCAGTTAATTTCATAACTTAACCCATGAGGTGCAAGAGTGTTACATTCAAGTATAAAAACAGATAGATTCTTAAACTTTCCTTTTAACATAGCAGCATCACCCAGTTTGGAGTTTTTTGTACTTTTATGGTATCATTATGTCAACATCTATTGTAACCCTACACACAATTAATCTTGTAGTGTTTCACATACAAGTAACCCAAAGACCTGGAAGCAGCAGCACAAACATCCAAAATGCGCATTTCTGTAGAAGCTGCTGAAGTGACAGCTGTTCTCATAAAATGCCCCGTAACCACCACAGATTCTTACAGTTACTGCATAATACTTTATGTCCTACCAACTTCCATTCTTGCTTCAAACTAAAAATTCTACCAGAGCCGGTCCCCTCCCCCCCACCAGCACTTTGCATCCCTTTCTCTTTGCCTATAGTCGGTTTTCACTCCCAGATAGGGAAGGCAGTCTCAAACCTGCAGTACTAACCTCTGCTTAGCCTCACCCCACTCCATTACTTTTCTCTCCGGAGTTACTTGCTCCCAATACCTTGGCTCTAGTGTCCTCTCTTTCAGTGAATTCAAGCCCCCTCTTGCCATATTTTTTTTTTTTATATCAGAACTTCCAAACATACACATTAGTAAATTCTCCTTTCTCAGTTCCAATACTGGTTTAGTTCTTAGAATATTTTTATAATATTCTGTACAACTGTTATATTCTTTAAGGACTTTCATTCAAAATCTTACATCTCTATCTCTGTTTCATCACCCTTTTCCACTTTGATTTATTTATTTCTGCCCATGTTACATGCATCAGCCTTAACTGTGTAGCTCTAAAGCACCCTTTCAAATCAGGTAAATCCTAAACCACCCTGATCTGTGGTGCGAATCCAGTTTCTCCAACTTAATTCTTACCCTCATACTCTCCCAAATAAATTCCCTCAGCTCTTTATTAATTACAATCCACAGCTTTTCTTCTGACTGATAAAAAAACATGTTAATGCGAATAAAGAATATTTACACAGGTCCCTATTATTTAAACAAACGTTCAGAATTTCTAACATTGTGTTATCGACAGCCTAATGTCGAAAAGGCCAAATCCTGAAGACACGCAACAGCGATTTTTTCCTAGGGAAATCATTGGGCCGTCTTCTGGACTTTGCCATTTCCTCCACTGTGGTGCAATCTCGGAGTTGCTATATTTAAGTGGGGGGTACATCCCCACACATGGGGTGATGTGGGAAAAAAAAAATCCCCCACTTTATTTTGTGGGGGGGGGTTCGCAGCAGCGATTTTTTTCCCTATGGGGAAAAAAAACCTGTTCCGTACGTTCGGAATTTGGCTTTTTCGACATTAAGATGCCGATAAAGGCATGTTCGAAATTCTGAACATTCAGTTATATAATAGGGAAGCTATTTACACTGCCTGCATCTTATTATCCATATTCATAGTCAAGAGTTTCCATTCTCTCAAAGTTTGTCTTACCTTTTGTTTAGTTTCTTCCCACGTATCTTTAGCTGCCACAACAGACTTTTTTTTTAATCTATACACCTAAACAATTAATCTCATCAAATCCCCCAAAATTTAGGTATTAAATGTTTGCAAGTACACCGATAAGTGCCGAAGCAATAGCCAAGAACAAACTCTAGTAAAACTGATATAAAAATAAAACACTGAAGTTTTATTGTAATATACGGCAAACCAAAAAATCAAAACCAATACAAGAGTTTAGCGCTTTCACCCACAGTATCAGGGCTTCCTCAGAACTCATGACGCAAATTGATTTCGGCACTTAAATGCCTTTTTTCGCGCCAAAAAACTCAAATATTTAAAGTGACACAACATACAAATAAGTTACTACATTACTAATAATACAAATACTAATCTATACAAGTTAAACAAATAACTTTTCTTCATCATAATCTGTTGCTGGAAATAAAAAGCAATGATTAATTATGTGTTAAAACATCCTAACTATAAAAATACCTTGATAATGCATACTAATAGTTGTGCATGCAAATACAGAATTTAATGTCCAAAATACTAAAACCAGCTTATTCATACTAAAATGTAATATGTCACATATAATATAATACCTAAATAGAAAATAAATGTTATTTTTCATATATTACATATTAATTTATATATATATATATATATATATATATATATATATATATATATATATAAAAAATGTTCACGAATTTATATATATTATGTTAAAAAATGTTCTTAAAATTGATAATTTCTATGGTAAATGACTTAATATAAATACTATAAAATATAGCTTGCTAAAATGTTAAAATACTAATTAGATCTAAAAGTTGTATAAAAATACTAGAATGTACTGAATTGTATACACCTTCAATGTAGTTGCTTGTGTATATTAAAACTTTTCACAAAATTTAGGTATTGCTGAACCAATGTATGTGTGGGAACATTGTTTACAACTGCAGCCATGTTTTGTCTTCATACACTTTATATCCTGAAATTATGGCCCTGAAATGTTCACTGCTGCAGTGACAGCCACTAAGAATAAGGTTTTCCGTGAATACTTGAAATTCTTCTGAGGCATCTAATCCTTCAGATTTAATGTAAACTCTTCTGGTAAAAAAGAACCACCACCATACAAGGGGGACACTGGAGACATAAATGAAGTGCACCCTTCAAAAAACATTTAATGACTGGCTCTGTAAAGAATAAAACAATGGGTGTGAAGGAGGAGTTAAGGAGCAGTTGCCCAGCTGAAGGAAATAATCCATCAATCAAGATACAGAGCAGGGCAGATGTACTTCCAAGGTGGCTGCACATTGATCAACAGCTCAGTTTCAGCTCTCCCAGTGTAAAAAAAAATAGAAGAAGAAATGGAGAAATAACAGCTAGTAGTTCTGCCAGCTTGAGTAAAAATCAGTTACTGGCTGGTAAGTACATTGGCTGCTAGCACAGAAATTTAGAGAACCTTAAAGAAAATCAACTAGCAAAGGTGAAGAGAAAATACTGACTGGGAAGAATCATGCAGATGCTCAGCAAAAAGCAGTTCAAGAGGAAAATAAATCAAATGTACTCATACTCTTTCAATGCATATATTAAATCAGGTACATCAACTCAAGTTAAAAAAGGGCTAGTTATTCAGATGAAATGATAAGACAGCAAAACAATCAGAGGCTGAAACGAAGAAAAGGCTGGGTGAGTATACGACTCATAAAAGAACAGCTGTTTCAAACAATTGTAGATTTATAAGACAGAGCACACAGAGAAAACCTGAGATTTTCTGTGGTTCTAGAGAAACTGGATGGACAGACTAACTTAACAAATCCTATCATAAAATGAATAAAGGGCACATCGAGTCTATGCTCCAAACCTGGGCATGAGAAAGCAGCCAAGACCTGTATTAGTAAAGATACAACCATAGCAGCAGAAAGAGTTGAACATAACAAAACTGACAGAAGGGAAAAAGTATTAAGAATTGAAGGCAGCAGAGTACGTGTTTGTGGAAAATGATTACTCACCATACACCAGGCGGAACAGAAGCAAATTTATCCCAACAATCAGGTAACGTCGAGAGGCATATGTGAGATTCAAGCTTCTGTATCCAGCTGTCTTCAGAACATTTTTCCAGGAGGAACAAATGCATGTTTGATGAATAACAGGCTAAGTAGGAAATATAAAAGTTTATCCAACGAACAATAAGCCATCAAACAGAAGTACTTCTCATTCTTCTGACAATAAAGCTCATATAAATACTTTGGCAATGAAACATTGTTCAATGTTCCAAAGGTAATGCTTGACAGACAGAAAAAAGCCAGGGGTTGACTAGAGGAATCATGAGTACCTTGGACTTGGACCAGAGTCTGGTGTTGGGAGATGGAGATGAACAGAAAGAAGACCAGCAACCCTGAAATTAGTGAATAACCATGAGATTCTAAAGCATTCATCACATTTGTAAAATATGGCTTTGCAAGAAACAGTGTCTGAGAAAGCTTGGACTTTTTAATGCTTCTGTTAAACTTGTGGGTGGACTGCAAAACATACACCCTACTTTATGTCATTAATGCCTAGAAGACACTAAAACGGGAAAAATACTGTAAAGTAAAACATTTTTGTTCTTGATAGTATTTGTCTAAAACATTTCATATAGTGGTGGCGGATTTTCGACTGGAAACAGACTGCCTGCCTTGCTTGGATTATGTTTGAATACTTAGTAATGCTAAACAATTATATATTTTCTATTATTTTTGTTTTGGTTTGTTTTGACTTACGAGTTTAAGTTCGCTACTTCTACTACTATTATCTGATTAATATACAATGATTAACTAGAAATATAAGGACTGAAAATCTTCCACACAGAGAAGTTTTACACTGTTTTGTCTAAAACACTTCATGACAAACTGCATGTTAAGTAGTTTTGTGTTCTATTTAGTCACGGGTATTTTAACTGTGGGGTGGGGAATACGTTTTTCAGTGACTGTCGTTTACTTTAATATCCTTATCACATGCAAGTATTTTTTTAGTTTTAAGGAATATGTACTTTACAATGTAAACAAAGAAAGACTACACAAAAGCAAGTTTAAGTTAATATGCTGTGATCATGGGCTGCTGAGGAGGAGGGCGAAGTGTAAAAGAGCACTGATTATATGTAGAGTTGAAATGTTCTCTTATTGTTGCAAAGCTGAACATCTGGATTAATGTCCTTTGCTTAGACAAGTAGGCTTGAAAAATAAGATAAAGATGAAACCCATGAGAAGTGCTAAGTTTCTTGCATCTCCTTCTTCTTTCAACTTTTTCCCGGTTAGGGGTTGCCACAGCGGATCACCTGTCCGCTCATGATTGGCAGAGTGGAGTTTTCACGGTGTCGAGTTGTCATCCTGGAGCCCAACCTTCCACAGAAGACACACACACACACACACACACACACACACACACACACACACACACACACACACACACACACACACACACACCTAGGGATAATTTGGAGTGTCCAATCCACTTACAGCATGTCTTTGGGATGTGGGGAGGAAACCCATGCGAGCACAGGGTGGACATGCAGACTCCGCACAGAAGGCACCCCAGCCAAGGATTGAAACAGGGAACCTCTTTCTGTGAGGTGACAATACTAACCTCTGCACCACCGTGGCCACCCTAAAGGAGATGATGCATTGGTGGGGAATTGAACCCGTGTGTGGGAAGCAAGAATTCTACCACTGAACCACCAATGCCAGGATATTAGCTAGTTTTGTTTTCTTTAGTAAATTTTCAATGGGAGTCAAGAAGTCTGCAACTGAAGGCAGTTGTACATTCTGTTCAGAGTTAAAATGACAAAAGATTCCTTCATGCATCTTCAGAGTTGTTGGTGTTGTTTTATTCTCATTGATGGCTATATATCCATAGAGACAAACTGTCTCAAGATTAATTACTTGCATCTGCAGAGTTCTAAGCATTCATTGCTGTGGGAAATGGAAAATTTAAAAGTACAAGGGCAAGCAGTTCAGTGACAAAGTTTGAAAATAATGGACGTGAATATGAGATAGCAGCTTCCCTAGCAGCCTTAATACTTCAGTGTAGTGAATAGAACAATGTATAATTTAAGTTTATCTAAAGATAACCAGTGTAGTAGTTCTTAAGGCTAAGTTAATGTTTTCTGAAAGCATACAAGCTGTTTATTCACATCTAGGAGGGGAATACAGACAAGAAAAGAACAGACACCAATCAGTGCAAGTGGGAGCACATGCTGTAGCATGCACTTTAGAGGAGACCTTAATTTTAGGTTAGGTAAAACCTGTGGGTGCAGATATCAATTTGGGGCACTTGTTCCTATCTGGAGGGTTAAAGTTAATTTTTTTAAGATGTGCATAGTTTTGTGTGTTTGTTCTATGTTAATACGTTATGGGGTGTTCTGAAAATGTATTTATTTTTTTGTTTCAGAGTTTTCGTTAAACCAAAAGTCTTAAAAATGTGACATGGGTTCAAATGGAGAGGACAAGAAACAACTGTATATAAAAAAAAAAAAAAAATCAGCCTGCCAAACAGTGCGTGCATGTAATTCAAAACCTGGAAATACACACTGAAAAAATCTGTCATGTATACTAGGCAAGAACAATAACTTATCATAATGACTATATTATTTTGGAACATAAATGGCCTTATAGGTATAGACAAAAAGGTAACAGTACTGAATTATTTTAAGAAATTCAGAATGAAAAACAACAATGCTGCATGAGACACATAATGAGCAGGATGGATATGGAGCAGAATATTGGGAACAAAGGAAAACTGGAGTAATTATACTATTTGCAAGAGGTGCATTCAATAGTGATAGAAAAGGGAGAAAAAAGATAATGGTAGACTTGTGGTAGTAAGGAATTACCTGCAAGGGAGGATGATATGTTGTCATGTATCTATCTTGGAGCTTAAGAACATTTTAGGAGAAATAATCAACTTTCAACAGGGAATATTACTTATTAGTGAGGACTGTAACTTTATTTGCAACTCTGGGGATGTATCTGGAGGACTTGGAAGGGAAAACTACAAAAACAGAATAGATGACAGAAGAAATTTATGAAGACATTTGGTATGAAAGATGTGAATTCAGTAGTAGGAACTCAGAGAATTTAAATATTATTCCCCTAATACCTGGGTTAGACTAGACAGAAATTACATTTGACAGGAACATGTGCAGTTACTTGAAATATACAAACACATCTAATAACCATTTCAAATCATGCACCAATAAAAGCCAAACGAAAAATGCAGGGTAATGAAGTAAAAATAAGACACTGGCACTTTCCCAAATACCTGTTAAATGGCAAGAATTTAAGGAATGGGTAGTAGAAATTATTAGAGAAGATACAAATTTCTTCAGAAGTTACCTCTATTTAGAGATAAACAGAGTTTAAAAATATGGTAGAAATAAAATCAAAAGAACTATGGTTAAGTAGTAACAGGAATTGTTTAGAGGGATTGGCGAAGGTTAAAGTATTGCAGAAAAAGAGGCATCTCATAGGACAAGAACAGGCACAAAAGCAGAGTGCTAAAGAGAAAATAAGGTAGTATCTGGATAACACACACATGCTAAGAAAGATTGCTGTTAAGTAATTGTATTTAAAAAAGTACAGTTGTGTACACTTACCATAAAATGTAGCTGTTCAAGTGTATTCACTGTTGCAGTCATCACATTTAGGTTATCCCTGCCAGGGTAGCCTTCGGCTGGCTTGAATACCTGAGACTTAGTATTTCTGCATTGGTTGCTGTCACTTGAGGACTGATGTCAGGTCGTCAGTCATATAAAGTAAGGCAGCCGACGCCATTACATCAGTTTTTCTTGCCCTAACCTCTCAGGAGCCCCCAAAAGTAGGAGGCCAGGTTCTGGTGGAAGAACCCCACCAGTGGAAAATAAATACCAATATGTCCCTTGTAAGGAAAGGAGAACAACAAGGAAGAAGGGTAACAAAAGGAGAAAGAGAAAAAGGGGGATGGAGGGAGGGAAATCCGGACTGCAACAGTGAATACAATCAAACATCTACATTTATGGTAAGTGTACACAACTGTACTATGTTCTTACTGTTTCACTGTTGCAATCATCACATTTGGGTAGATTCCCAAAGCTGAGGAAATGGGTGGAGGCAGTCAAGGAAGCTGGGGGTTGGCTAGGATACCCTGCTAGACTGCAGAAGCAAACCCTGCCCTGGATTTGGAGAAGAGAAGCGGGTGGTAATGATTGGTGAAAGTGTGAACAGATGTCCAGGTGGCAGCCTCCAGGATGTCCCTGGTGGAGACTCCTCTGAGGAAAGCTGCAGAGGTGGAGGCTGTCCTGGTGGAGTGTGTCCTGACCCCCTTGAGAGGAGGCTTACCCTGCTGTTTGTAGCAGAAATGGATTCAGTGTGCTATGCATTTGGAAATGGTTTGCTTGGAGATAACTTTGCCTTCTGCCCCTGTAGCAAAGCTATCCAGCAATTGATCAGACTTTATGAAGGATTTAGGCCTGTCCAGATACTATCAGAGCTGTATGTGCACATCTACAGAGAGTGAAGAATCCTTTCCCCCTTGTTCTGGGGATTAGGAAAGAAGGTGGGCAAATAAATGGCTTGGTTGAGAGCCACACTGGACACCACCTTAGGCATGAAGGATGGGTTAGTTCCGAGGGATACCCGGTCTGCATGGAAGATGAAGGGTTCCACAGCCATGAGTGCTTGCAGCTCAGAGACTCTTCTGGTTAAAGTGATGGCCAGAACAAAGGCTGTCTTCCAGGAGAGAAATGTTAGCTCTGCAGAAGAAGCTGGTTCGAAAGGAGGCAGACTGAGCTTTTCCAAGACAAAGTTAAGGTCACAAGCTGGTGTTGGTGCCCTTCTGGGGGGCCTCAAGTTGCTAGCCCCTCTGAGGAACTGTTTGATGAAAGGGGACTGCTCAGTAGGAAAATGAGCAGAAATAGCAGAGGCATGAATTTTTATTAAGGGGAAAGACAGTCCACTGTGTAATAGGTCAGCTAAGTAATCCAGGATGAGAGGGATGGAGGGCTGTGCTGTATGACCCCCCTTAGCCTGGATCCAGGTGCAGAACCTTTTCCATTTATCTGAGAAAGACTTTCTGGTGCTAGGGCGTATGGCCTCACTAATAACATCCAGAACCTGTTTACGGAGGATGGCAGATTAGTTCAGGGTTAGGGAATAAGCCAAGCTGCCAAATTGAGTGTCTGCAATTGGGAATGCATGAATTCCCCTTCCCTCTGGGTTAGGAGGTTTGGAATCTGAGGAAGATGCCATGGAGGCGGCAGGGACAGGTTGCACAGCAAGGAGTACCAGTGCTGTTGGGGCCAGTCTGGAGCTACAAGAATAGTCCTTGTTATTTCCTCCCTTATTTTGAGCAGTACCCTGGGGGTGAGAGGAAGGGGAGGAAAGGCATAGACAGAGAGGTTGACCCAGGGAAAGGACAGGGCATCCACATTCCAAGCCATGAAATGATGCTCCCTGGTGCAGAATTTGCTGAGCTGATGGTTGGTGTGGGAGGCAAAGAGGTAGACCTTCGAGGTTTCCTATTTCTGAGTTATTAGGGTGAAGGTACTTCTGTTGAGCTGCCACTCGTATGGGTCCAGAAGATTTCTGCTTAATTGGTCTGCCAGGGAGTTGAGAGAGCCTGGTAGGTATTATGTTAACAGGTGTAGTTGCATGGAAGAGCCTGTGAGCCAAAGGGTCATGGCCAGCCTGCATAGAGGGTAGGACTGAGTCCCTCCCTGCTTGTTGATTTACCAAATCACACTGGTGTTGTCTATTTTGATCAGGAGATCCCCTGGAGAGAGAAGGGGTTTGAAAGCTATCAAGGCATGCTGCACAGACATCATCTCTTTTTGACTGACATGCAGGGGGATTTGCTGTGGGCTCCATTGGCCCTGTATGCACCTGCCATCCAGGTGTGCACCCCAAGCATAGTCTGATGCGTCTGTTGTGAGGGTCTGGGTGGCGGAGTGTGGGGAAAGGGGCAGTCCCTTGTTGTGGGACCATGCTGTTACCCACCAAACAAATTCATTTCTCAGGCAAGAAATTATAGGTAGAAGAGTTTCCAGGTCTTGAGAGAGTGTTGACACCAAAGGCGCTTTAGGTACCATTGAAGTTTCCTCATATGCAGTCTGGCATATGGAATGAGGAGTATGCAAGAAGCCATGAACCCCAGAGCTTGCAGGGTTTTCCCTGCAGAAAACTGGGGCCTGGTGGCCAGTTGAGAGAAGTAGGCTGACAGGAAAATTTGTTTCTCTGGTGTAAGGTATACCATCTGGGATACTGTGTCCAGACTTGCTCCCAGGAAGATTATCCTTTGGGTGGGCACCTGTTTTGATTTAATTTCGTTGATTGTGTACCTTAGGGAGGAGGTTAGTAGGTTCTTTACAAAGGCCAGGTGCTTGAGCAGCTTTTCCTGGGTGTCTGCCTGAATAAGGCAGTCATCTAAGTAGGGGTAAATTTGAATATTTCTTTGCCTGCAAAAAAGGCAATGGCCAGAACCAGAGATCCTGCCCTGAAGCGGAGATATTTTCTGCAGGATTCCCTGACAGGAATGTGGAGGTAGGCCTCTTTTAGATCCAGGGTGGCTAGCCAGGTGTCCTTGGAGAGTATGGGTACCAGCTGCTGGAGGGTGAGCATTTTGAATTTTGGGATCACCAGGAAGGTATTTACAATGGATAGCTCGAGGATGGGGTGCCAGGTACCCTCTTTCCTGGGCACCAGGAAAAAGTCTGGAGTAGAAGCCTTGGCCTATCTGTTCTGCAGGAACATGCTCTACTGCTCTCAAAGTATGCCGCAAAACTCTTCTTTGTCTAAGGATCCTGCGGTCGTCTCTACCTTGGATGGGTCCAGACTGCTGAGCAGGCACCGGCTTCCAAGGAAGTCCTTCGAATCACCGAATCTCGATACAAACTGACGTCTTCTTTTGTGACTACCGTTCTTTCAAAAATAACAGAGTTCCTTAGGCCCAGGGTTCGAACCAGATGCAAGAAACAGACTAGCCACTCTCAGGCGCCTGCTACCTTGCCTCAGTCTCAAATGCTTAAAATAGCAGAAGACCTTATCGTGCTGATCAGGGGTAGCCAAGCTACCCCCTCAAAAAGGAAGAGATCTGTCCCCAGTAGTTTTGTCTGAACAAGAGTCAGATGAATCTGATGCATCTGACTATGAAGATATGCAACTCCTCTCCACTTATGAGGATTCTGATGCAGAGAAATCCATTCCTTCAGCCTCTCCCCCAGAGGATTTATCCTTTGGGGAAACCCTGCATATTTTAAGGGAGCATTTCCAATGGGAGAGTCAGGACTACTCTCCATCCAAAAAATAGACTCAGGGAATTACTACACCTTCTGCAACACAGACCCTTGGCCATCTCCCCAGTCCTGGATGTGGTGGATTATGTTTTCCTTGAATCCAGCTCGACTCCTGGTGCCCTACCTCCTGCTCCCAGAAAACCAGATAGGTACCACAGAGTCCCAAACTCACACAAATATCTTTTTTTTTTAAAAATCCTACAGCTGACCCCGAGGTCATTTCTCAAGGGCCTAAAGGGATTAAAGCAACCTCTGCTAAGAATCCCACCCCCTCAGACAGGGATTCCCCGAGCATTGGACATATGGGGTAAAAAGTATAAACCTCATCTACTCTAGCTATCAGGGCACTAAATTGTCAGTTCCATATAAGTATCAGCAACATACCTTGGAACTCATTAAAGTCTTCCTTTCCTGCTTGGGCAGAATCTAAAGATTTACAAGACTTAATGCATTCTGCAAGTCAAGTAACTAAACACACTTTGCACTGTGGGTCTCGGTAGTGGTCTGCGAATCAAGTGAAGTGGGCATCAGGGGCTGCGAAAATGCCTGAGTACCGGAGGACTGATGACTAGCTTAACAAAAGTGTCGTCGGTAGGTTTGGACCTGTGCGGTCTGTCTTTATCTAAGTTTTTTCAGAAGATCTGCTGTTGGATGGCTTATCAAAGCCATATCAGATTAGAGGACTGTAAATGAAAATATTTGGCTAAAATAAGGGCCCGATGACGGATAGTTCTGGCGTTAAACAGAAGCAACAACGGGGGACGTCGTGGTTTGGGCCTAGACAAGTGATGCAGTAAGAATGGAAGTCTCGGTGTGGTATTTGTTTTCCACAGGCAAGACAATTATTAACTTTTCTGACATTGGTTAGTGCAAGAAAAAAAGGATCCCCAACGAGGTACTTAACTCAGGTAGCAGACGACTGTCAATTGTGCAAACTGCTTCTGCTTCAGGCTCCATGGCATGAAAGACTGATGCAATGGGATCAGCTGCCTTACTTTATATACCACTGACGACAGTCCTCAAGCGACAGCAACTGACGCAGAAATACTAAGTCTCTGGTATTTGGGCCGGCCAAGGGCTAACCTGGCAGGGATAACCCAAATGTGGATGACTACAACAGTGAAACATGAAGAACATCTGCAATGCACAAAAACCTTTAGCACAACAACTTAAGCAACAGAAAGTAGAAAGGATTGTTGCAAAACTTAGGGAGTCTACAACAAGAAAAATAAACTGCAGATCCTGTAGAGATATTGGAGATTTCGGAAATTATGAAAATTTGTATAAAGCACAGAAATTAATAAAGAGCACAAATGGAGATATTCATGGAAGACTTAAGTATCAGAGTTTCAACAATTAACAGTTAAGTTAGGAAGAGACGAGATAAAAACAGTGATGTACAATCAGTCTGCAGGAAAGTCTCCAGGAACAGATGCTATTTCTGTAGACGTTGCGAATAAAAAAAAAAAAATGAAAACATGGAAAGTTTTGTTTAACATGGTTTTAAAAGGAGGGATGCAGCAATATCCTGGAAGAAAGCTGTGGTGGCTGTAATACCTAAAAAAAAACATTAGACCAAGCTTCATATAGACCTATGGATCAATGTGGTTTTGTGGAGGGGAGGCAAACATTTGACAACATTAATTAGAACAATAATGACCTAGTGGGAAGCAGAATGCAAGAAAATAGCACCGGTGTTGGTGGATCTTGATGCAGAAACAGATATGACAAAGTCAGGTAGGATTTCATAAGTACGTCAATAAATGTATTTGCATTCCCTAATATAACAAGGTTAATTAGGAGTCTATACAAGGGAATCTGAGACAAGAATTAAAGTAAGAGGGTTTCTCTCTGGTAAGTTGTGTCTTAAGAAAGGAACCAGGCAGGGGTGTCGTCTTTCCACTTTGTTATTTGCTTTATGCTTAGAGCCAATGGCAAAGAAAAATAAAGGACTCAAAAATTCAAAGACGATAAAGCAAGAAAATTTGGTTTTATTTGCAGATATTACTTTGCAGCCTGATAAATCCAGGAAGGGACAGCTCAGTGTTGTGGAACATTTTGAGACAGTTTCAAGTCTTTTTGGGATATAAAATTAATGAAGATAGTTTACGGCTAAAGCCTTTGTTTTATGTACCCACAAATGATATTTATGGGGACATAAGATGAGGTATTTAGGAGTATGGATTACAAAGGCTTCTGTTATGGCGGCTAAGGAAATGCGGGAAGAGAGACTAAACAAAAGATAATAAAAAAATGAGAAACTGGAAGCTCATTTTTATGTATATGGGTAGCAAGACACCAACAGTGAAAATGTTTTTAGTCCCTTTAATTTTATATACAGGTCAGACATTTTTATCCACCAGAGAAGTAGTTGCAGACAATAATTAATAAAGAGTTGAAAGAATTTATATGGGTGGTGAAGACGGCAGGGGTCAAGTGGGATAAGTTAAATCATCCAATAAAACAAGGGGGCTTAGTACTATCGGATTTGAATGGATATTTTACAGCTACACAGTTAAGACTCATATACATAAGACAAGCAGAGAGCTATAATTCAAAGTAGAAAGGGATAATAATGAAGCAAGGTAAATTCAAGAAATGAGACGAGTCTTATATTAGATGTCGATTCTTAAGGAGAATAACAGATATACAGATTATATTCATAAAGTAGCAGAAAGTACTCAAAGAACTAAGGCAACATGAGAATGGAGAAAGATTTTTCCAAATAAGGATGGCTGTAATTAGGGGAACAGAAAATAGGCAAGAGGGGGATGGAATTTACAGGAGAAAACAGGGAAAGGTACAAAGGTATTGGATGCAAATGACTAGAGAGGGATAGGTAATAAAATGGAGAGAGGACAAGACAAAAATTTACTTATTTATTTTACATTTGTTGACCAGGAAAGTCTGACTGGATGCATGTTCATTTTCAGTGGAGGCAGGGGAAGAAAAGCTCCACAGTCAAATTTTAAGCAAAATAGAAGGTGTAGACAGAAGCATTCAAATGTACATACTAGTCAATGTTAAGTTTGGTACTAACATAGGATGAAAGCTTAAGGTTTAACATATTTACATAGACTGAACACATCTTTTACATAATGGTGAACAATGTTAGTAGGGTTGCATTTTTTACTTTATACAGTTGACCTGTGAGAGCAAGTTAGACACAGTAGGGAGTATAGTAACAAAGAGCAACGATTAGACGTAGTAGGGAGTATAGTACCAGGAGAAGAGACAGAGATAGGAAATTGGATAACAGGTTAACAAAGAAAAGCAGGAGGAGTAAATAGCTTAAGTGGAGTAAGAGTAGAGGAGTAAAGAGAAAAGTGTAGTGGATAGATACCAGAGTGTCCTAGCAGTGGCATATGGGTATCGACTAAGGGGTTAGAATTAGAGGTGGAATTGGAAGGAAGCTAGAGAAGTTGCATTCTTTTGATGATGAAGCTGAAGTCAGAGGGCAAGAGCAAGGGGAAAGGGTGTGTGTGTGTGTGTGTGTGTGGGGGGTCAGCCAGGTGGGAAACATGTGCATATCCATGTGTGCTTTAGGTGTTCTTTCAGGAGTCTTTTAAATGCAATATTTGAGCCTGCTGAAATTTTGCCTATGTAGTTAGGGAAGAGGGAGGCCCCCTGCTGTGTTGCTGATCTTGGTGACCTTGATTACTTTTTTGCTGCTAGAGTGAAGTTGTCTAATTTTGGCTTGTAGTTCTTGTAGATTGCCAAGAGCTGGAGTTTTGTCTGGGAGTAGTAGGAGATTATGGGCAAAGGAAAGTGGATGATAATTTAGGAGATTAGGGAATTCAAGCCAGCCAAGTTGTTTTAGGGAATGACAGTGGTGGGCTCGGTAGGGGGCACCAGTAACAAATTTTGCAATTTGATTGTAACAGGTGTTGAGCTTGACAATTTCGGTTTTGAGTAAGTTGATGAGTACGGGTGAGGCATAAAATAGTGTGGAAAGGAGGAGAGTTTGAGCAACTGTTATCCTAGTAGGTTGTGTTAGAAATGGGTTATTTTTACATAGACTGTCCAGTTTTTTTGTGGATATTTTTAATGGTTTGATTTATATGCTGATCAAATGTGAAGTTATCAATGGTCATTCTTAGCAATTTAGTGTGAATGTCAGGGGAGATGACAGTCCCATCCCTGGACACGATATTAAATGGGCTCGGTACTATTTGTTAGGTTTAAATAGCAACAGTTTTTTTTTGGGGGGGGATTAATATTAGGTTTTTGTTAAGAAACCAGATTTCAGTGGTATGGAGGTTATAGAGAAGAGTTTGAGGATCATTGGCTGAACAGACAAGTGTTGAGTCATCAACGTACTATATAACTGTTGCATCTTGACAGATGCTCTGGAGGTTATTGGTGAAAATGGAGACTACGAGAGGGACCTAAAATGGAACCTTGTGGGACTCCTGTGATGATGGGTAGCAGTGTGGATAGGTTGTTGTCCCACCAAACTGCTTGTTTTCTTCCTTGTAAATAGTTCTGAAACCAAGCTAATGCTTGGTTACTAAGGCCAAGGTCAGTAAGGGCTTTTACTAGTTTAAGATGGTTGACCATATCAAAGGCCTTTGATAGGTCCAAGAATATGGCAAAAGCTAGATTGCCTGTGTATTTGTTTTGGTTGATGAGGTTTGTAAAAGAGAGCAGGTGGTGGCTGTGCAATGAGAAGGCCAAAATCCAGGTTGGGTATGAAGAGAAGTTGGTTAAGCAGGTATGGCATACGTTGGTGGTGTATACATTTCTCAAGTATTTTAGCTAGAGGCAAGATGGCTATGGGGCGATACTTGGTGAGGTTGGTGGAGGTACTGCCTTTATGGAGGGGGATAATATAGGAGATCTTCGAGATGGGTTACATTGAGGTTTCTGAGACCGATCTGTTTAGAAGGATGGATATAGGGAAGGCAAGACTGCCTTCCCTAATCTGGGACTGACATCTGAGGACAGGCAAAGAGAAATGATAGGAGGATACTATATGAAGGACCTGCATTAGTACAACTTATAACTGAATCTAGAACAGAAGTTGCTGTTACAAAAAAAAAAGGATAATTAGTAGGACATATAAAATATTACACATTAACTACAGGAATTAATCAGAAGAGGTTAGAAAACACTGGGAAGACAGAATGCATATTTTAAGGGAACAATGGGAGGACGTGTATATCATCCACTATGCAACAAAGTCAAGATGATTAAGGATTTTAGCTTGGAAGTGTTTGCATAGGTATTTTGTACCCCAAACAGCCTGCAAAGAATTCCTCCTCAGGTAGGTGGCAAATGCTGGAGGTGTGAAGAGGATGAAAGAAGTAACTGGCAATGTGTATTGGGCATGTAATGAGTTGGAAAACTTGAAAAATTCCTTACAAAGTACTTTTCTGAAATATCAGGTGAGCAAATGGGTGTAAACAAATGATTCTTTTGAGCTAGGAAACAAGACCAGAATTACCTGAATATAGTAAGGTCTTTTTAAGTTTAATTCTGGTGGCATACAAAAATGTAATACTAGAAAAAGTAAATCGGAGTCTAAACCAACTACATCTGGAGTATAAAATACTATAACAAAGAGAAAAACATTAACATGGAAGTGGGATTATTAGAAAAGGACAGGAACAAATTACAGGGAAATAAATGTAAATCGTGGGAATAGTACATACAGAAGAATGTTCTGGAAGAGGACTGGGGTTTAAGGGAAGGCATAATTGAGCAATCTGGGGAATGTTGAAATAACAGTTAAACAAAACATAGGTGATGTAACTGGGAATATGCTAATATGGTTGGTTTCCTTTCATATAAGTGTGGTTGCCAATATATTAAGTGACAAATCAATAAAGGTGTTAAAAAAAAAATAAATAAAAAAAAAAGAGAGGAAAACATACATAAACCATATGAACATTTTCCCCTGTTTACATACATTATACATCACATATATTTTCTTCCTTGAAGTGAACATCACATAGATTTTCTTCCTTGAAGTGAACATCAGTCCGACATTACATAAATTACCGAATTCCTGCCTTCCTGTAAACCTCACTCCTCCTTCTCCTGACTATTACTGCATACACATGCAAATCATTTTTGCTAAAACTTTTTGTGTGCTGGGGTCATTATCAAAAAAAGTTGCTTAACAGCAAACCTTCTAAACTCATCCATATTACCAGATATTGCCTTATATTCTGTTATCTATTCTGTATTTGTGCCACCTCTTGTCTTGTGAGTTTCCCTTTAATCTGCAATATTTAAATGTTTTACACCCTTCTGGGAAATTTTTATTACTTCTTAACCCTATTTCTTTCCTATTTCTACTCTGTTCTTAAACTCCATTTTCATCTGATCACACTCACCAACTCCAACTTCTGAAGATATTTATCTTCCCTAATATCTTTCAAATAGTTTCCAATACCCCTGTAAATCCCTCTCTTTCTAACATTTATGTGGGAAAGTGCCAGTGTATAATTTACTTCATTACCCTGCATTTTTATCTTTGCTTTTACAGGTGCATTAAATAGTTACTAGATGTGTGTCAATGCTTTTAATCAAATGCACAAGTTCCTGTGAAATATAACTTCTATCTAGTCTAGCCCAGTTACTGTACCTTAGGGAATAAATGCAAATTCTATCAGAGTGCCAGCATAATCCTCCACCCTTACCAATAGCCCCTTACTACCACAAATCTGCTATTAGTGTTTGTTTTTCCCCATCACTACTGGAGCCCCTCTAGCAATTAGCATAATTACTCTGCTTTTCCTTTACCAGTGAAATTCTGCTAAATATTTATTCCGAAATCCATTCTTTGTCAACTTCACATGATCATTTCTTTCAAAGCACAGTTGCTATTTGCAGTCTGCATTTCTTAACATAATTCAATACTCTTTACTTTACCTGCAAGGTCATTTGTTCCAAGATAACACAGAGAGTACAGCCATTATGACAAAAACTGTTTTCTCACTTACTATATACATATTTTTTTCAATGTGCATTTCCAGCTTTCATGTTACATGCACATACTAATGTTTGGCAGGTCGATCTTTTATGCAGTTGTTTCTTCTTACCTCTATTTGAACCTATGTCACATTTTCAAAACATTTTGTCGTAATGAAAAATATTCAAAACATCACTATCCCCTATTAACTTACAGAAAACGATGTTTACATTTAAAAAAATTAAGTTAAACTCTCCACTCTCCAGAAAGCTGCAGCCACAGGCATTACCTATCCTAAAATAAAGGTTACTCATGCTAAAAGGCATGCTACAGTCTTTATTCCTAGCTTCACTGACTGTGATCTGTTCTTTTCTCTCTCTATTCCTCTCCCAGATATGAAAAACAATGTCTATGTCTATGCTTTCATCAAACATTAATTTTTAGTACAAAGAAAAAAGAAGATTGACCATCTTTTAATAAAACAATGATAAACTACTCTTTTAAATACATTAAAATATTCATGTTGCCAGAGAGGCTGCCATCTCTTATTCACTTCCCATAATTTCAAATGTTATTCTTCACTGAACTGCTTGTCATCGTACCTTTAAATTTTGCATTCCCCTCAGCAAAGAATGTGCAGAATGGAAGATAAATAATTGCTTGCATCTGCAGATAATTCATTTGCATGCAAAAGTAAAGTAGTCAGCACTGAACCCAGAACAGAACGTACAACTGTCCTAGCAGCAGGCTTCTTGACTCCCACTAGCATTTGCTAATGGAAACAAAACATGATAACATTTTTGCAGATGTAAGAAACTTGGCATTTTTAATGACTTATCACAGTCTTATTTTTCAAGTCTACTTGCTTACAAAACACTTGCATATAGCTTAAATTAAAGGCATTAATCTAGACAGTCACCCTTGTAAAACTAAGATAAACCCATATAATATAACCAGTGTACTTTTACAATCCACCCCAGCAGCCAAAGATGACAGCATACTAACATTAAACTTGCTTTTATACATCTTTTTTGTCCAACAACTAAAAATGTATGTCTTAAAGTAAACAAGTACAAGAGTCACTAAAAGACCCCACACACACATTTAAAATACCAGTAAATACACACAACTGCTTTACTATATTCAACATTCAGTTTACATCCTGAAATGTTTTATACAAACACTAATGAGAAGAAGCATAGCTGGTTCAACCAGTGCTCTGGGCCGGTACTACGAACCAGAGTCACATCCATTCAAAAAAAAAGAGCAAAATGGAACTTCACTGTCATAAGCGTATCACTACATTGTAAGCAAGTGGCTTATAACAAATTAGATCTCCCCCCCAGTTCTGCTATTGAAGAGTAACCCCCCCACACACACCATTCAGGACCTGTTACCGTATCCTGCCCCCCCCCAACCTTCCAACATACTTAAATAAAAAAATACTTTCTTCTTTTAAACTGTAGCAAACAGTTTGCTACAATGGCTACTACCTGCCTGTATGGAGTACTACAGTGCTTAAGCTTGTTAAAAATGTCTCTTCTTTTTAAATTGTAGCAAACTGTTTGGCTGTAGTGCTCTGTGTCTGGAGTAAACTGTAGCACAGTGCTCAGGCTTGACTGCATTAAAAAGAGAGTGGTAAGGCCCATCACTCTGCATCTGGGGCAACTGGCCCTCTCACCCCACCCTAGCTCTGCTACTGCTAATAAAAATTGATTTACTTAAGTTACTTGCTTACCCTTTTCGGTGTACTTCTAAATATTAATGACAAAGTATGGCACATGCTTTACATTACACCCACAAAAGTCCAGTCTTGCTCAGCCATTTTTTCTTACAAAGCAATATTTCATAAATTTGAATGATGCTTTACAGTCTCCTATTTATTCACTAAATTCCAGTGTTGGTGGTCTTCTTCCTGTTCATCTCCATCTCCCAACACCAGACTCTGGTTGAAGTAAAGGTACTGTTGATTTTTCTAGTCAACTCCTGTGCTTTTTTCTCTCTCACTCAAATAATGGACAAGGTTTTTCTGGCAAAGTCTAAGAGCGTTACTGTCAGAAGAATGAAAAGCAGAATTCCCCTCAATTTGCTGGTTCCACTTTTTGTTGGATAAATTTATGTCACCCTAGCATGTTCTACATTAAAAAAGGTTTTAATCCTGGAAAAATATCTGAAGCAGTAGGATTACAGCAGCTTCCATATCAAACCCGCACCTCAACATTCCCTTACTATTAGGATAACTTTGCTTCTCTTTTGCCTGGTGTACATTGAATAATCATTTTCTGCAAACAGTTTGTGGTCTCCAATTTTTCTTCAAATACAATTTTTATTACATTTCCTCTTTTTTATACAAAAAAAGAAATAAGACAGAAATATATAAGAACAAGGTACATGAAATATCAGTTTGCAATAAAACATACCAACAGACAGGACATATACCATCGGTGATCAGTTAACAATATGCAGAATTAACTAACAGTTTAACTGTTTACATTTAATTGTTAGACAAAATCTACTCAGAGCTATTTTAATCTTAATAGAATCTGTCATTGAAACAGTTTAATCACAATATTATAGCCTACCTAACTTTAGGTGTATCTTGCAATGACTATGTCCACTATACAATGGGTGGGAGGGTGGCCTAATGGTTAAGGTGTTTGCCTTACAAACACAAGGTGCAGGGTTTGAGTCTCACGCTTAAAATGGCTCACAAGGGCAGTTAGCTTAGTACTAATCTATGAACCTATGATGCCACCTCTGATGTTCAGTATGTTTCCACTTCCTTGACCTTTCCCAATTTACGATGAGTAAACGTTATGCTAATGTTTATTTTCTTTTTATTTTTCCTTATTTCTTTAGAGTTGTAGTGATGTTGTAGTCTCTTGTCTATAGACAGGTTTTACCTTAAGATTTATATAAGTGTTTTCCATTATTTCTGATAATAGGAGTTTTTTTTTGGCTTCTTGTGATTAGTTTGCTGGCCAATATGTATTTAATTGCCAGTCATGGTCTCCAATTTTTAAAACGTTACCCTTCTGCCATTGTTTTGTCAAGCTCAACTCTTTCTAATGGCATGACTGCATCTTTACTAACACAGGTCTTGCTTCTTTCTCATGAAGGTTTGGAGCAGACACTTGATGTGACATTTCAATTAATAAATATTGCTGTGGAAAGACCAGTCCAGTTGCTTATTTGTGCTTTCATAATATTAATACAGTCTGTTCCTTACAGTTTCTCTGATACAGCAGAAAATCAAGTTTTCCCTGCACGATATATCTTCTAACACCATCTTTTTTTTTTTTTTGAAACAGCTCTTCTTAAAGAGTCTCATACTCAGCCGGACTTTTCTTCATTTCAGTTTCTGATTTCTGCAGTTTTGTCAATTCATCTGAATAGCCAATTAAAGCTTTTCTATTTTCTCCAGCCTTTCGTTATTCGAGTTTATATACTCCTTCATGGTATTTAGTTTAAACACATTAACTACATTTGATTTATTTTTTCCCCTAAATTAGTAGAAGCTATCTCCTGTATCAAAGCTGAAGCTCGAACTGCTTTTTGCTAAGCAACTACAGGATTCTTCCCAGCCAGTGTCTTCTCTTCACCTTTTCTGGTCGATTTTATTTCAGGTTCTCAATTTTTTCTTTGCTGGCATCTAGCATACTTAGGGTTTGGTTTATGTGCAATAATTCCCTACAAGGGAGGAATTTCTTCCCACTGCCATCTGTAACAATGTTAAGTCAGTCTCAGAACCCTTTTTACTTAAAAATAATCTGCTGACAAAGAGAGAAATGGAGATTCAGATTTTCTGGAAGGGATGAAGGACTCCCAGGGTGGGAGATGGGACAGACAAGGGCCCTTATATAGTCATTCTGCCTTATTTGACTGCCCTTTATTCTGATGGGTTCCTGCTTTCTTTCTGGAGTCTCACTGCAACTGCTTCTTAAAAGGTCTTCTAACCAGCATTTTGCTGGGACTGTATTTTGTTTCTTGACAAAAACTGGACGTGAGAGCAGAAAATCTCTAGGAAAATATGGAGAAGGAGGACTGAAAACCGGAGAGATTCCATGCACTGGCTTTCCCTCTCCTCAGATTTTTTTTTAAACGTCTTTAAATTAAATTATCACTTAAAGACAGAGAAATGTACATTAAATGGAATAACGCTAACATTTATTTTCTTTTCTGTTAGATAAATATACAAATAACATATATTTTCTTTCTTTGCAACTTTTCAAATTTTAGTCCAGTACCTACCTCACTCAAAGAAGTTGATCCTTACACTAAAAATTACTTCCGTAGCTGTAGACGCACTACCTAAACACGGCCACAGAAGTCATAGCCTTCCCTGTGTACATACTAATTAATGGAGCCATAGCAGAAAAATATGTCCCATCATTGTGGAAAAAAAATCCTACATCATACCACTGCAAAAAAGCATATACAGAGTTTAATAACTACCGACCAACAGTGATACCCTCCCTCCTCTCCAAAATATTAGAGATGCATCCATATGAAATTGATGCAATACCTAACCTCAAATAACCTGGTTTCAGAAACACAACATGGCTTTAGGCTGCAGTACAATACCACTACTTCTCCACTACACTTCACTAATACAATAAATCAACCCAAAAACCTATTGTCTGCTTGTGCCCACCATGTTCTCATACTTGTCCAGCCCTTGCCATGACCCTACCTAGGTTCTTTCCCTTTATGTACCCTCAAAAGGGCCATATTTAGTACCTCATTACACCTCTATCTCCAATGTGTCTACTATGCATTTGCATAATTTTATACAAATAAAAATTTTTGAGTGTGGAAGAGAGGTGAAAAAGAGAGTACAGGCAGGATGGAGTGGGTGGAGAAGAGTGTCAGGAGTAATTTGTGACAGACAAGTACCAGTAAGAGTGAAAGGGAAGGTCTATAAGAGGGTAGTGAGACCAGCTATGTTATACGGGTTGGAGATAGTGGCATTGACAAAAAGGCAGGAGTCAGAGCTTGACGTGGTAGAGTTGAAGATGTTAAGATTTGCACTGGGTGTGACGAGGACGGACAGGATTAGAAATAAGTATATTAGAGGGTCAGCCCAGATTTGGAAGGTCTGGAGACAAAGCCAGAGAGGCAAGATTACGTTGGTTTGGACATGTGCTGAGGAGGGATGCAGAGTATATTGGGAAAAAAGATGCTAAGGATGAAGCTGCCAGGTAACAGGAAAAGAGGAAGGCCTAAGATAAGGTTTATGGATGTGGTGAGAGAGAGGATATGCAGGTGGTTGGTGTGACAGAGCAAGATGCAGAGGACAGGAGGAAATGGAAACCGTTGATCTGCTGTGGCGACCTTTAACGGGAGCAGTCGAAAGAAGAAGATACAAATAAACATTTTTTTTTTATTGTTGACCTATTGAACTATATCAATATAAAATTGTTACTTAGCTTCTTTTTAATGCAACTTTAACTTTATGCATGTAACCCAACATATGTGAATATTTTTGCTATAACTGTTATTATATCAATATTGTTTAAAATTGTACTCGTTTAAAATGTACTACTGGAGCTTTTCTCCTTGGGTCTCCACTGAAAATGGGTCACAAGCCCAGTTGGACAAACCCGGTTAACAAATGTCAATAAATATTGTCAAAACCATTTGATACTGTCTCGCATCAGCAACTGCTAGCTTGGCTCTTCTCAATTGGACTTTCACAGTACTCCTTGTTATGGTTTCTTAGTTACCTGTCTGGAAGGCAACAAGCCATTAAATGACAACAAATCTACTCATTTCATCCTTGCAAACAGTTGCTACAGGTGTCCCTCCGGGATCAATCATAGGTCCTTTCCTATTTAAATTTATTTATTAATGACCACCACTCACCATGCTAGTTTAGTATGCAGACGACTCAACATTAATGTGTGTGGCCTCAACAATAAACAAACTCCAAGACATTATTACCCCAAAGTCCTTCTCCTCTGCAGAAACCTTGCTCAAAGAATCAAACCTTCTACTCACCCAAGAAAACCAAGTTATTGCTTTTTACCTCAAAAAGTTGCCAAAAGTCAAAAGCAATGTTACTGTTGTTGTGGTGGTGTCTTTCGGCTTTTCCCGGTTAGGGGTCACCACAGCGGAACTCCGGTCCGCTAATGATTGGCAGTAGATTTTTTTGTGCCGAGTTGCCGGGCCTGACACACAACCTTCAATGAAGGCACGCCCATTCACGCATGTCTCCACACAGAAGAAGCTCTAGCTGAGAATCGAACAGGATGTCTTACTGTGAGACAACGCTACTGCAGCACCACCACCGCAGTTTAAAAGCAATTTTACTTACTGTAAGTTACAATTTCAATGACAATATTTGAGGACTTTACAGTAAAAGCAATTTTACTGTAAAGTCAAATACGGTCACTGAAATTGTAACTTGCAGTAAACTTCTAGGCATTATACATATGACAATCTCAAATATGACCAGCATGTACTGCACACCACTAAATCTACACACTAGAAACTAGGCTGCCTTTATAGGAGTCAAGAAAAACAGCAAGAAAAACTCACTTTATTATTACAGCTTAAAAGCAATTAATGGCTTGAACTACACAACTACGCCAACATATTCACAACTACAGCACACAAACTCATTCATCATCCAGAAAAATGCTCTGCATTACGTAACTTATTACTGACCTGCTGTCTAGCAAGGGACCTCCACTCTAGCAACAAATTCTTCTTACTTACAAACAAGTCAAATACTGTTGCAGGAGACTTGCTCTATTCCCAAAACATTGCTAAACTGTGGCATAATATCCCCACTCAACTGTCCAACAAACTCAGTAGTTTTAAACCACTGCTTAAACATCTTAACCAATCCTGGTCCTGCACATGCTCATCACAAGGTTGAGACTTTGTGTTCACCATATGATTCTCTACAGTCTCCTTCAGCAGAATACACTCAACCTCTTGCTGAAATGACAACATTTTTATATGTAACTGTTGCCTGTACAATCCATCACTTTGCACGTGAGCTTTCTCTTTAGTAATTTACACCTCTGTAAAACCTTAGAATGTATAAATGTTACATTTCTATTTACATTTATATGCAAGTTAACTGCTCTGTGTTTAACTGGAACTTAGTATAATGCAATGTAATGTAAGCAAATGGAGCTTTTCTCCCTGGGCCTCCACTGAAAATGGGAATTACCCAATCAGACTTTGTTGACCAGGAAAAGCAAACAAACAAACATTTATCAGTCCAAAATTACATAAATTGCATTACCTTAAATCTCACTACTCATTTGGAGCATTGTTCTCACAATTTTCATTTATTTCTATCTAATTTGCTTGATCCCTTTTCTAAAGATCCCCAATTCCAAATATTTTCTAATATTCACTACTACAAAATATATTTGGTTTAGACCGATTTCCATTTTCTAGTAATGGCTTTTTTGACTGCCAACAGAATCAAACTTAATAAGGCCTTACTATGTCTAGGCAATTCAGATCCTGTGTC
Source organism: Protopterus annectens (assembly GCF_019279795.1). Lineage (NCBI taxonomy): Eukaryota > Metazoa > Chordata > Ceratodontiformes > Protopteridae > Protopterus > Protopterus annectens. The sequence continues at coordinate 750,897,535 of NC_056733.1, read as the reverse complement.
ACAGCATAAAAAAATGATTTCCCTAGTTACAACCATTTGCTCACCAAACATTTAAAACAGAGTACTCTGTAGGGAAATTTTAAACTCTTCCAACTCATTACATTCCCAGAACATAGCTGTTCCCCTCTTTCTTTGCCTTCAGACCTCTCAACACATTTTAATAACCTCTGCAACACAGGGTCCAACAAATAAATCTCTATCCAAAGGAGAATTTCAAATCTCATTTTTACATCTGGGATGCTCTGAGAATGCAGCCAAGCAAACCCCTCAACATAGTACTAGCAGCTACAGCCCAAGATGTAGTATCGACACAGTCAAACACACTTCAAACAATAAAACCTAAGAAACAGAAGAAATCAAACCACACAAACCATATATTTTTCCTCACAGGTGGGAACTGGAGATAAAAATATTCCTCACATTTCAACTTGATCATATGAGCCTGACATTTCAAAATTCTGAAAAATAAAGTTGCAGAAGCATACAGTTTTTTTGCAAACTTGTCAACCGCTTGCCATGCTTGTCAAAAGTGTAACGATTAGAATTAAGAAAATGTTTGATAGCAGCTGGATTAGTTAAAGTTACAGCCGCTTGGTCAAGTCTGAGACAAGCGTATAAAAATTTGAAAGACTGAGGAACTTTTGCACATTCTCTGCTTTAATTCCAGCAGGCTGGCTATCAGAAAATTACAGGCTTTGACAAACACATCCCCTCCAATGCCGACAGCACTGAGGGGATGAGAGGAAGTTCTGGGAATTCCAGCTGCAACAGTGCATAGTATTTTCTGAAGGACTGAGAAACATCTATGTTCTCCCAATGAAAAAATACTGGCACATTTAAGAAATAGTTTCAGAAATAGAAAACTTTGACAGGGAGACTCCGATAACATGCATTCAGAGAGTCTGAAATCAAGAGATCTGAGAAGAAAGAAACTACATTGGCCCTCATATTCCTCTACAGATCTAATACATTGATTCTCTTCAGGAAAAGAGAGAGTCCCTTTTGCTTTTACCAGAATCTACCCAATAAGAACAGTCAATAGAATTTAAGACTCTGAGCCACACTTAATACACTACCCCTGTCCAGATAAGTGGTACAGGAAAAAATAAAGACTTAGTCTTTCATTTCTTTTTGACAGGAAAATTGGGACAAACAGGATTATTAATGGCAGCAACAGCTTTCCCACAGATAAGCAGAATATGGCTAAGCACCACCCCTTCTCTAAAAACTAACAAGAGTAGCTCTCTCTTGGCCACTGATGGGATTGCAAGAGCCGCATTAGACATGGCTAACCCTGGTCCACAGTGGCTGTATGGACAACACTAGAGAGATCCATAAAAATTATGAGTGGTCTAAGGAACCAACTTTGGACACAAGAGTCACCCACTTGTGTCTCAGGCATATCGTTAGCCTGGTTTGGTGCAAAATGCTGCTTAGGTAACCTATTCTTTTTTGCGTTTAGGAGGAGGACAGACCATGGGACAGGTAGCTTGTTCAAAGGTACAGCCGGAAATGGTGCTTCTTTCCCAGGGAATCTAAGGAACACAACAAGACAGTAAAATTTTAATAGTAGTAAGAAGTAATTTTTCACAGTAAAAACACAGTAAAGAGCACTCTAATACACTTTACCAGCCCCAAAATGAAATTTAAATGCAGTTTCGCCATAGAAATAAAACATTTTAGAATGTTTAAATTAACTTTTAAACTGCGGAAACAAAACTGCATTCCTGTTTACAGTCAAAACACATTTCTAGCTTAAAATAACTTTTTTTTATTCAGGAAAGTACAAGTTCAAATATTTAAAATAATATGTGGAAAGTCTTTCCCTCAAAGGTAACTTATCTACCTAACACCACAAGCTGACTATCAATCCTTTAAAGCCAGCAGAAGAGCGTCCTTTTTGGCAATAGGAAAATTCTGGGGGGCTTGGCACCCAAGCCAGTCTTTTAGTCAGCTCAACTGGAGCCGACTAATGGTTTTGGTGCAGGGAAATGCCTTGAAGCTTTGGAATCTAACCAGCTGTTATACCCTATGCAGAATATAACACATATAGCTAAGGCTATTGTAGCAGTGATCAATGATCACCATCAATGATTATCCAAAATGAAGGAGACCTTACGAAGAAAACACTACTGCTGATAGGTCCTGATGCAAAGAAAGCATCTGATAGAGTCAGCTGGGATTTTAAAAGTAGGGCAATGCTAGCATTTTCATTCCCCGACAGAATAATAGGATTAATTAGGAGAATATATGAAGGGTCAGTGGAAGGAATTAAGGTGGGAAGACTTCTTTCTGACAAGCTACATTTGTACAGAGAAACTAGGCAGGATTATATTTGTCCCTACTTCATATTTAAAGCCACTGACAAAGAAAATAAAGGACTTACAAATTCAAGAATAAACCAGTATGATGAGAAGAAGTTAAGTTTATCTGCAGCTAATATTTTTTACATGATAAATCCAGAAAATGACTCTTCTCAGAATGTTCCACAACTTAGAAGTCTTTTTGAGATATAAATTTAATAAAAATAAAACAAAGGCTATAGTATTCAACTATGTATGCACATATGAACAGGTTCAGCAATACCCATATTTGTGGGGACATGATAAAGCATTTAGGTATATGAATTAAAAGGGCTTCTGTTATGACAGCCAAGAAAATGTGAGAAGAGACTAAATAAGAGAATACAAAAAATGAAAAAAACTAGAAGCTTGAGTATGGATACAGATAGCAAGATAAAAAACAGTAAAAATGTTTTCAGTCCCTTTAGTTTTACATACAAGTCAGGCATATCTCTACCAACTACAGAAGTTGTGTATGATAACTAACAAATAGGTGAGAGGGGAAGAAGCCAAGAGTTCAGTGGGTTAAGTTAATCTTCATCATACAACGAGATGGTTTAAAAAAACAATTAAATCGAGTAATCTTATAGAATTTCACAGTTAAAGGTTCATACACAACACAAGCAGAAGGTTAATAAATAAGTGGATAGAGATAATAAAACTGTGTGGGAGGGGTGTTGAGAAATAAGGAGAGAGTAGGATTTTGGACACATATCCTTAAATGACAGTAACAACCATCATACAAAATATTATATTCAATAAGTCTCAGAAAGTATTCTAAGAACTAAGCAAATATGTGAATGGAAAAAGGAGAACAGAAGAGTGGCCTTCCCCTCCATTCCAAATAATGCCCTATTTTTGGGCCAGAAATATGTATTTTCAGTGCGATGTTAACCAAATTACTTGTTGAAAATCCATTGGGCTCTAAAATAGTGAGTTATAACATACATCCCCACATAACCTCTAGAAACTTCCTAACTTACATACACCCCCAATACACTCCCATGATACATAGGAACAATACACAGTTAAGGAAGTACAGAAGAATGGCCTTCCCCTCCATTCCAAATGATGCCCTAATTTTGGGCTAGAAATATGTATTTTCAGTGCGATGTTAACCAAATTACTTGTTGAAAATCCATTGGGCTCTAAAATAGTGAGTTATAAGGAACATTGTTTAAAAGTTACAATATTTCCTATATACCTGGAAGTTTCATATTAAGGAATTGCCTCAGGATTCAACAACTCAACTGAACTAAAACCCTATACAATATTTACTTCAATGAACTTCTCTAGGCTGTGTGTGAGCATTTAACTACTTCTTTCTATGATTAATAGGGGATGCTAAAAATAAACATTGACTCCATCAGTTGTAAAAACACTATGTTGTTCTGTTAAGTACTGAAAGTGACAACTATATAAATTTGGCTGAAAGTTTAATTATAAAGAAACTAATAAATAAGGAACTAAGGCAAAGAAAAATGTTTACATAACTCCTGACAAAGACTTAACTGAATTATCAAATCAGAATTGCAAAGACAAAAAAAGGTTATAATACAGTTGTAGCACTGAACTGTTTTGCTAAAATGGATATGATTTATTACTTTAGCAATAAATAACTGGTATATTTGATGTTTGGATTTCACACAACCATTCTTCAAATCCTTAGCAAAGGAATAAAGCACTGCTATCAGTTTCAATCACTATGAAATGTTGGAGAGCCAGTGAGGCTTCCCTGAAATGTTCTCTGTTTAATATGTGCAAACTTAGGCTTAAAATAAGATGTAGTGCAAGCTTCATGCAGCTACATCAAGAAGCATGCATACTGTTTTTTTACTTGGCACACAGAATTTCAGAAAGAAAAATAAAGGTTCTAAAAATCAAAATATTGTTTTGGATTTCTAAAGTTTGAAGTAAAACAGTATGATGTAACTTGAAACAAGTCAAAGTAATCTATATGTCAATGCATTAGCAGCTAAAAGTGTGACATTCAAGACTCGTGAATGAATTTACTAATAAGACTGCGATTATCATGAATGTGGATTTTATCACACTACTATTCTTCCTTAACATTTTCACACATGCAAGGAACGGCCTCATACTATTAGCAATAATTACAGACATTCTGATAGAGGTTCTACTTCATCCAGTGGTCTGTGCAGCATGGAATTCTTACTGGAGTTCTGGTACACACAGCTACTTAAATCGATGTAGTTTCTTCAGAACAGCACCAAACATCTACTACTGTTGCTAAACTATGAACATGTTCAGCACCTTTTAGTCACAACCATCTGTTCTTGCACAACTTCCACTGGTTTGGTTAGGTAATGCATTACTTCAGACATTCACAAATGCTTGGCATTTCTCTTGACATGACAAAGTACATTTATAAAACCATAGCTCTCATTTGTGAAGTAAAAAAGTAACAAGTTGTTCTTCTCACACTGAAGTTCAGCTAACTAAGTAAGATATCCGTACTGCATGGAAGAAAAAAATAAAAATACTTCCAATTAATATAAACAAAATTTGGCAACAAACTACTAAACACTTAATCAGATATGAAAAAAATGGACTTTATGGTAATCCTCAAAACACAGGTTTACAACTGAACTACCAAATATCACTCATAATATTTAACTTAAAAAAAAAGAGAAATAGGAAAAAGCATAAGGCATACTTATCAACTATACAGATTTTTGGTCTGTTCCTCCTACATTTTTTTAATAATGACAAACATTTGAATTTCAGACTTCATATCCTTCAAAAAAATTCATGTAAACACACATTCTGTTAATCTAGCACCTTTTTAAGTTTATAAGAGCGATATTTAAACACTGATCCTATTTCTGGGCTATTGTCCCCTCCCAGTTACCGTAGGTTTTTGCCAAGATTTTTTGCCACTAACAGAGTGAGAAGTATGATATAAACATGGGTACCACTCATTTACAAAGTTAAAAGGAAAATAAATTGAATTAACGTGTAAGAAAGAAGTCTAGTACTATAATGAGTAGCAATATTTAAAGACTGCAATCCACCACCTTTTCTCAAAAAATCCAGTTTTATAAGGGATGGAGCGAATTTATGAAGGGAATTAGGAGCATCCCTAAATTAGTGGTAGTTAAGAATTATAACTACAGAATAACCAGAAGATGTGACAGATATTACTTACTTATTCTGGAGTCACACTTCAACTTGTACGACTTTTACATATACTTGTGCAATGATGACTTTTGCAACCGATTAAATCGCTTGCGTTGACTAGACTTTTAACCCCTGCAACCATGACTGACCAAATCATTAAACATCTCAATAAAAATATTACTTTTAGAATTCATAAAATTGCTATCTTCCATAAAGTAAACGTCATTAAGCAATAGCTTTTAACTCACCATTTAAGTTACTGCAACACACAAAACCCAAATATCCAAAAACTGACCCGCATAGAACTTCCGGAAATACAAGTGACAGATACAGCCCCTTGAGTTAACCAAACACCGCTGCTTGCGTGGTGATTACTGTTTCTGCAGCCTCTTTCTTATTGAGCAAGTTCAATGACTGTCCTAGGATTTCCGCTAACGATTGGCTGTTGTCCATATCATTCAAATTCTCGCTTGCTGTTTTCTTTCACAGTAAACCAAGGCAGTAGACAGATGTAACATGGGGGAAAGCAGCTGGTATAGATTGGGTGCAGTCAGATGTAGTGTGTGTGTGGGGGGGTGGGGGTGGGCGGCAGCTGATATAGACCAAGAGCACATAATTTTTATTTGCTGTTTTAAAAGTTACCATTATTATGATTGTGGAGTTTAATTCATAAAAAATGTAAGATAAACGGTAGAGTTCCAAAAGTAATAAATTAAGATACATTTGGTAATACTAACGCACAGAGGTCGCTTTTTTCAAAAATCATTCAAGCAGTAGCAAAAATACTACAGCCGCACACTGGCTGACCGAGGATACACTAAATCGCAGAAAGTACTTTGAGGCCGGAGCAAGCGGGGCTACCGTAGTGACTGACAACAAAAAATGACCAATGGGATAGTTGCTTTGACTGCCAGTCACTATAACAACCTTGCTTTAAGGGCTTTCGACGCTCTTGTAAGACTGTGTAGTTATGACGAGGATCTGGTACCCTGGTTAGCACTCCGCTATGTAGTAACCACCCCTTTAATTTTTGAGCATTTTCATTAGTGGAACAGTATTGAATACCGGGTATTCTATGTCTGTCGATGTTGTTTAGGAAAGAGAACTCATTTTCTGGACATTAATTTAGTAGAGGAGATTAGGTTTATAATTTATATTTGGGGATAACTTTATTTATTTGCATGTTTAATTGCACACTTATAAACAAGATTTACTGAATAAAATGGATAGGATTATGCACATTTGTGAGAAGCATGTTGTATATATAGAGAGAGAGAGAGAGAGAGATACGCACACACACACTGATGGATAGACTCCTTGCCTTGTTTGAAGTGATTTGTAATTATCTTATAGCTGAAACAATACCGTTATTTGCTAGGGTCTTGGCAAATTGCGGTTATTGAACCGTCAGTGATTGTTTTATCATCGACTGATTGTCGCATATAACACACATCTAGATAAAATCATAATGATGCTTTAAGTACTTTAATGAAGAGGAATGTTCCGCATTTTTATACTTGTCAAAGAGCGAGAAGTGCAAGTTTCGTCTAGACTCTAGACAAATGAAGGGACTGTGTGTTAGCTCCTTAGAAAAAAAAGCGCTGTCATAAGGGCTGGGCACGCGCCATGCTCGTGCTGCTGAGTTTGTTAAAATAATTTGGGGTTTCAGCGTTTACAGCGAGTGGTACCAGAAGGGTGATAATTTGAGGCAAGCGATGATACTCGTCCGCAGAATGAGAAATAATGTTTCGTGAGGGTGAATTCTAGTTGTTTCTGCAGTCTATTTGTATTGTGCCGTTCCTTCTACCATCCCGGTGCGTTATCATGAAAGCTAGTAGAAGTAGTAGTAGTAGTACAAGCTGCAGCCAGCAGTATTGAAGACACATGTGGAGGGGGTTTCTTGATAGGGTAAGTGAGATTTCCCCTTGATTACTGGGAACAAAATGACGGCCTTATTTTCTTGTGCTTATCTTGTGTAAATTCTGGCCCTTATCTGACCATATCGGTTAATCTCAACATAGTGGTACCTGTGTGTCTCTGGACTGTAGACTTCGCCACCACCCTCTGTGTGGTTAGTGGTGTGATGCTTGCTTCACTGGTTATTTGTAAAGTAATGCCATGGTTGCACGTCTTTTTATTTAAATAAGCCAGGAAGGCAATCACGGAAATAAAGAGTATACCTCTGAAATGTACAGAATTCCGCAGAACGTTAATATTTTGCTGCATAATTTTGGTCTGCTCTTCATGTAATTTGTGGTTTTCTGGCAAATTACAGAGTTTCAGACTTTACATCCGTCAGAAAATAAATGATAACCAGTTATTTTAGCAACTTTATTTTTTTAAGAGGAATACTTAAAAGCTGTCCCTGAGTTTGGCCCTTTGCTCTACCCCCAATTATTTTTGATTTTGTCAAGAGTTGGTTGTCAACACACCTGTATGTTACATTCTGTTTCTAGTCAGGGTTTTGATGACAAATGTGGAATACAAGAAAACTTAGGCTTCAAGTATTTCTTATTAACTTTGACGTAGTCATACGTCTCTAATCCATGTATCTCCAAAAGGTGGAAGAAATTGGTCAAATATGGAGCAATTAACTGTTTCGACTAATACATTCACAACGCAATCATCTTGTCTCTGTACTTAAAACGTTCTTTTGATTAACGTGATTCAATATTATTTACAGTAAATAGCTGTCAACACGTAATGAATGTGTGCCAGATGTGGAACACCGATTACCATAGAATTTTACAATTTTAAATAGTTTGATGTTTCTCGTAATGAGGTAGAGTTTTGGGGATGCTGTTGTAATGTAGGTTCCTTGAAGGTTAACTCCCTTGGAAGAATTAGAAAAAATAATCCGTTGTCCATTTTAGGCGTGTTTGTTTGAGCATGTGACTTTTTTGGCATTAGCACTTCGTTAATTTATACGTTTTATTTTCTACTTTGTAGAAAATACTTTTTAGCAATGAATGAACATAGAAAAATATGTTAATATTATTACTTGTAGGTCACTAGGTTATGCCAAGTTTTTTAAAAACGTTTATGTTTTTCGTTATCTGTGTTTTTTGTCTTATTTCCGAACCTCTCTTGCTACCTTTATTTTTTTCTGGGGTTTTTTTTTGTCCATCTGAAACCTTTTCAGGTATCCTCTTTGAATACTACTACTGTGAGCAATTTTTACGGACATGTGTCGTTCTTTTCTAAAGTGTGTTGTAGTTTTAAAGACAAACTGAAAATATTCTGCTTTAAGTAAAACATTCACCCCAACGTAGAAAACATATGTCAGGCTACTTTTTTCAGAATTTTTAATAGTAAAAACAAAAGTGGTCACATGATCATGTTTTCACATTAGTTAGTCCTGAAAGCTCCTGAATAAGAGAGAGTTCGGTTTAGTTACTGCCTAGCATATTTTCCACAGCTCTCAACTTGCTTGCTATTTTGCTCCAGAGTCAGAGACCAAGCTAAAAATAATTTTTAGAAAAGGTCCAAATCAGGGAATTTTTTTTCTTAATCTTAATCTTAGTTTAAAGTCACATAAAAAGGTTGACAGAACAACAGGTTTAGTTAGCATCAACGCATCTTTTTTTTCCCGAACAAAAATAAATAAGAAACTTTTAATAGCTAACTAGAAACTCTTAATAGCTATCTATAATCTTCAGTGATTTATCAGAAAAGAAAACGAGCATTTTACGAGTGAGATGGCAAAGCAAAAATGGTCAGATCTCTTGGTGATACTTCTTTCAGCCTCTTTCTTCTCACCAGAATCAAGGATATAAATAGAAATAATCGTGGGCACAATGTTACTACAAGCAACATGAGAAGTTGAGAGTAAGGGTATTTTTCAGAATTAAAAGATGCCTATAACTAATTATTGTCATTGGTTTCATAGTACTTAGAAATCTCATTTTCTTCCTAAATCACCAGTTTTAGAATGTATTACTATGAGTTAGAGTAAATGTTTGAGCCAAAGATCAGAGACAGCCGGGAGATATGCTAAGCTATAATGAAAAGCTTTTTTTATTTGTATCATACTTTTTGGTAGTAACAGTTTCAGATGATAGCTGAGGACACTGGTCTTTACGCAACCACGTCACACAGTATTCTGGATTTGCACTTACTAAAAATCCAGTGTTCTCCATTATCTCCTACTCTTTGTAGCAAGGGGGTGTGGGAAAGACACTGTCTCTCATATGTTTGAGTACAGGGGTCTCACCCCCTGCAAAAACACAAGATTTGTTGTCTTGATTGGGGAGGGGTATGTGTATATCTGTAAAATATGGCTGTAGATGATTCGGTCATTTTGACTAATGTTGCCAGATGGCCTTTGGTATTTGCCAGTGATGTGGCTAAAAATAGTGTGGGAATTCTGAGTGAGAGGCTTCAGAAGACTATGAAGGATATCAGAATTAGTGGCAGACTCATGGCAATTAGACTTCAGTGTAATGATAGGACAGTATCCATAAACTCAGCCAGTGCCCCACAGCAGGGTTGTGATAGTGAGGAAGAGAGTGCATAAATACAGCATTTGCAAGACCTACTAGGTAAAGCAGGACAATATGGACTGGTGTTGATAATGGGTGACTTGAATGCACATATTGAGACACAGAGGACAAGATATGACTGCCTGGGCCCACATGAGTGAGGCAACAGGAATAAAGGAGAGGCCATTCTAGACTTCTTTCTGGTAAATGATTGGAAAGTAACCAACGCATGGTTCAGAAAGAGAGACCGTCACAAGATCACGTACAAGAGTGGCCAACATGCAACTTGGGTAGACTTCCTCCTAGTAAGAAAAGGGCTCTGTGGTATTGTCAGTGATTGCAAAGTCATCCCCAGTGAAACAGTTGGCCCACAGCATAAACTACTGGTTGCCACAGTCAGTTGCAAGCAGTGGTCAGGGAAGTTTCTAAGGTTAACAGAAACCAGGATGAACACCTGGAAGTTCACTGCAGAGAAAGTACAATAGTTAAAGGAATTACTTGGGGCTCTAGCACCCCAAGAAGAGGAGGAAATAGGTGGAGTTGAAGAATGGCAGTGCCTCAAAACAACATATGTGAGGACTGCAGAACAGATATGTGGTAGAGCCAGGTATGGAAATAAAGTACATAAGGAAAGCTGGTGGTAGAATGCAGAAGTCAAGGAAGTCATCAAAAGAAAGGAGGAGTGCAGGAAAAAGTGGGAAATAAAAAAGACGGACTAGGCTAGGAAGGAATACTGGTTGGCTAACAGAAGCTAAGAAAGGAGTTGCAGTAGTAAAGGACAGGGCATCAGAGGCACTTTACCAGCTTTTGAAAAGTGATTCAGTAGATGTCACAAAGAAACTATATCAGGTTGCAAGGCAAAGACAGAAAAATAAAGAAGATGGTCAAGACACCCTTCTTAAGGGATGCCAGCAACACCCTGCTCACCAGTCCATAGGGCATCAAAGGCAGATGGAGGGAGTACTTTCAGCAGATTCTGAATGAAGAAAACCCCACAGAAGCTGTACTGCCCTAGACACAGCCTACAATGAGAGAAGAGGAGGAGCCTGCCCTAGAAGAAGTAAGAATAACACCAAGGAAAATGAAATCAGGAAAAGCAGCAGGCTTAGATGAGGTCACTTGGAATACTGAAACAGGTAACTGCAAAAACAAGAATGCAGGCAAGAGGGCTTGAGGCATGCACACAGTAGTAGTTTCCAAAGTTTATTCTTCAGACTTTTCTTCAAACAAATGATAAAAACAATAAAAAACAGGAACCATAAAGTGCTTTTCGTCTCACCCCTTAGTGAGACTTCATCAGACAGTTGCAACAAAAATGTTTCAAACAGTATATACAAGTTCAAACCACATCAACTTCCTCCAAGCAAAAGGCAAACCCACCCCCAAGGTAAGCAGGAAAGAACAATTAATCTATTGTATGCTTCTTTAAAAATCCAGCTTCTTGTAAAACAAGTATGTATGCAGTAAATATATTTGTATATGTGTAAATATAAATATAACTCATCAGTTCGAAAACACTCTTAAAAGACCTTTTAAAAGTATATTCAGAAATATTTAAAAAACATGCTAACATTAAAACCAATAGTTAAGGTAACAGTAAAAAGTGAGAAGTCAAGAATGAAGTGTAAAATTGAAAACGGTATAAAATAAAATACTTTACCACTGTGTGAAAAAGTATTAAAATCTTAAATAACTTTCAATAGTAGTTAATAATGACAGTTCTAAAAAGTAGGATGAAGAAATATATAACGAAACACTTATATTAGCCCCATGTTGTCTGAATTTAAAACCATCAAGCTAAAAAGCTATAAATACTGGAGCAGAGAAAACCATCCTGTAAAGGACGTCCGGTGAATATGATAAAAGATGAAATAAGAGTGTACACATTCACATAAATAACTCTAAATGCAAACACATTTATGTGTAGATAACAAGTAAGTGAATGTGAATAACCATGTATATGTATAACCATGTATATACCTAACTGAACAAATAAGTACATTTTTGACTATTTAGATAAATAATTACCATACCTTATTTAAGCAAATGTATGAAACCTTTCTTGCTGGCTGAAGTGAATAAGGTATATATTCACCTCATTAAACTCTTTTAGTTTAAGGATGCAAGATATGGAATAAACTTCATTCAGTCCTGGCAGGTAGCAGGCCATAGTACGAAGTTGCCATATTAATTCCAGTTTTTCTAGGAATAATGAACTAGGGCCACCCCTTCCATCACTCGTAACCTGGTCAATCACTCTAAATTTAAAAGAGTGTAATGGGAAAGCACTCGCATGTCTTGCCAGAGCATTTTCCTGCTTTGATGTTCTAATGCTGTAAAGGTGTTCGTAAACCCTTTCTTTTAGTTTTCTGTCCGACTTCCCAATATAAAAAGCTGGGCAGACTTGACATTGGGCCAAATAATAGAAGCTAAGAAAGGAGTTGCAGTAGTAAAGGACAGGGCATCAGAGGCACTTTACCAGCTTCTGAAAAGTGATTCAGTAGATGTCACAAAGAAACTATATCAGGTTGCAAGGCAAAGACAGAAAAATAAAGAAGATAGTCAGACCTAAGGGTTGCCAGCAAAATCCTGCTCACCAGTCCATAGGACATCAAAGGCAGATGGAGGGAGTACTTTCAGCAGCTTCTGAATGAAAAAAACCACACAGAAGCTGTACTGTCCTAGACACAGCCTACAATGAGAGAAGAAGAGGAGCCCACCCGAGAAGAAGTAAGAATAACAGTAAGGAAAATGAAATCGGGGAAAGCAGCAGGCTTAGATGAGGTCACAGCAGATATGATAAAGATGCCAAGTGGGATGGGGAGAGATGGCGTTTGAGCATACTCATAGCAGTATGGAGAGAGAGAGAGACCTATCCCATATGACTGGAGAATAAGCATACTTGTGCAAGAACAAAGGGGTATCCACAACTGTGGGCAGCACAGAGGTATCAAACTCCTGTCACATTGCATGAAAATTCTGGAGAGGATGATTGGATACACATAGTAGTAGAAAGTAAGATGGGGGATGAGCAGTTTGGATTCAGATCAGGATGCAGCACAACTTACGCAATGTTTGCAGTGAGACAGGTAGTTGAGGAGAAGCTAGAAATGAGGAAAGAGTCCAACTGGGCATTCCTAGACTTGGAGAAGGCATATAACAAGATTCCAAGAAGGATGATTAGGCAGTACTGCATTGGTTTGAAGTCCCAGAAACATTGGTAGATTTAGTTCAGGCAATGTATAAGGACTCAATGACTCGAATACAAACAGTGTTCGGCCTCACAGAGGCATTCCCAGTGGGAGTGGGTGTGCACCAGGGTTCAGCTCTGAGCCCACTGCTGTTCTTACTGGTGACAGACTACATTAGCAAACAGGTTGGAGGGGACAGATCAACAAAGTTGCTGTATGCAGACAATGTGCCATTACAGGTAGACTCTGATCAAGAACTTCAGCAAAGGATAGGGGAATGGAATGCAAAACTGAAGGCACATGGGATGAAACCAAGTACAGATAAAGACTTGTGTTGGCAGCAAATTGGGGAAATGAGAAAAAGTTGAGAAAAAGTTGAAAAGTGAGATAGAAGAGAATATAGTGGAACAGGTTAATAGCCTCAAGTATTTGGGAGAGGTGGTTGAAGGGAAGGGAAGTCTGAATTAAGAGGTCACAGTTAGAATCAGATGGGCTGCAGCAAATGGTAGAGCATCATGTATTGTGGATGATAGAAGAATGACAAAGAACCTGAAAAGTAAGGTGTACAAAACAGTGGTGCGACCAGTACTACTGTATGGTGCAGGTTTCAGAAACCTGGGCAGTAAAGGCAGAGCAGATGAGACAGCTAGAGGTGATGGAAATGAAGTGCCTGAGATGGATGGTAGGATGCACACTGTGGGACAGATGAGGAAATGAGGACATATTAGCAGTAAGCAGAGTAGCTTCAGTTGCAGAAAAGATCAAAGAGAACAGATTACAGTGGTTCGGGCACATGTGCAGAAAAGCAGAAGACAGTCTGGAGAAAAAATTTAGAACAGGCAAGAGGAAACAAGGGCATCCAGCAAAGATTCTTCTATGAATTTGTTTTAACTGAACAGTCATTTAAATTGTGGACTGTACTCATTTTATAGGTGAACCATTTTTTTTTTTTTTTTTTACTTGAGGGGTTGTGGCTTGCTTTTATTTTATCATTTTTTGGATTTCATTCTGTTCATATAGGGTTGATGTTAGTAAAGAGATTTTTGATATTTCTCTTTGTGCTTTTTGTGATGCTGTTGGAGGGTGGGGTTCCTTGATGTAATTACTCAAATCAAATAATGTTGAGTATATTGATTTATCAGGATAGGGTAAAATATGTGATGTGTTATTTTGTACCAGTATTTAAGTATCTGGTTTTGTATTAGTTTTATATTTTTGTCTGAGGAAGTCCGGACTGGGTCTGGATGAAAAGCGTGATATTAAAACGAGCAGCTTTACGTTTTCATAGTTGCAGCTTCTTTTTCTTGCACCGGATGTTTCCTAGTGCATCCAGCAAAGAGACAGATGTATTGTGTGAGAGATCAGTGGCAGGCATGAGTCTAAGAAGGCAGGAGTGTGGCACTGAATTGAGAGAGATGGCAACAGTTAACATGACACCCCAACCCTATGTAGAAAATGGGGAAAAATGGGGTTGATGATGATGTGTATATCTATATCTTATTTTTTTCCTTCCTGTCCATTTGCCCAAACTAGTGGGTCTTCAGTCTTCACCTAGTTGACTTTATTCATTCTTCCTCTTCCTGTGGGATGAAGACTGGGCTCTTGAGTCTTATGGGAGCTCACCAGTCCTCCCTTGGGGGTATACCTTGCCCATCTTGGGTAATTCTTTAGGCCCATCTTGGGTTAATGTCTTGTAACTCATTTGTTCTCTTCCTTAGGAGCCCAGAGGTGACCTCTCCCCAGTTCAAGATGAAGCCTGTACTCTTATTCCTCCATCAGGTGAGAACACTACAGCTAATTTGTTTCCCAGTTCTGAGCATACCAGCCTCCTCACTCAGTTAAAGGTGAGGGTTGGGTGTATAAAATGGGCCGGTAAGTTGGTCAAGTGCATGACCTCGCTGAAGTCCACCGCAGTGGTATTGTGAGTTTTGCAGTAGCTCTCTGTCAGGGAGTGTGTATGCACATTGCTGCAAATGATTTCCCTAATTTTTTGTGGAGCAAAGATCAATAGGCATTTTTCTGCCAACGATGCATCTGCTTTCCAGCATAAGCTGGTGCCCAGACTGTCACTCTCAATCTTCCTGCATGGTCCGTACAGCTCTTATGCCACTCGTCTTAACATTCATTGTCTGTAGTATAGCTAGGGCTTCATCCCTGTTATGCCCTGTGGCTGGGCACAGCTACAGCTTTTTAGTAATTTATCCTTGGGTAGAAATTTCACCATTTTATTGGCATTATAGGATCCCTGGGTAGGGTCATGTAAATGAAATAATATAAATTTCACATAATATCTTTTGGGTAAATGGTTAGCCGCGGTGCTGCAGCGGTAGCATTGTCGCCTCACAGCAAGAGATTCTCCCGTTCGATTCTTGGCTGGAGCGCCTTCTGTGTGGAGTCTACATGTCCTCCCAGCGGTCGAGTAGCATTCGAAAGACATGCATGAATGGGCGTGCCTTTGTTGAAGGTTGGGCGTCGGGCTGGCACTGTAAAAAATCAACTGCCAATCAGCTGACCGGCGTTCTGCTGTGGCGACCCCTAACCGGGAAAAGCCGAAAGAAGAACAACAACATCTTTTGTGTAAATGGGCATTGCTCAGTGGTGAGGGTAACCTGGTAAAGTGTATCAGTCCATTTTTCTAAATCCCTTGCCCTGGTAACGTTCACAGTATATTCTGTATTTACTCTGTAAACATGCAGTATACTGTCTGGGTAGATTTCTGTTTCACTACTGCTGGCATGTCATCAGAAGTTAAGCTTCGTTCTTGACAGGTTATTACAAGTGCATCTACATCCTTGGTGTGTCACCAGACGTACTAAAATTCCCTTAAACCTGCCATGCTTGCTTCTGTTGCTGAAGACTAAAGCAAAAGTTTAGACACTAGATACAGTATAAAAGAGAAAAGTAGAGCTTAATAAAATAAGAAGTTAAACATGAACCAAATCATTCATTCATTCAGCCACTTAGCTCAGTATTAATTAAAAAAGTAACTTTGCACATTATATAAACAAAATGTGCACCCAGTCTTCCCAGTCATAAAACGGCACTTTCCACCTAAAATGACTATTTACTATTTCATTTAAAAAGAAAACGTGTTACAGTGAAACAATAGAGTTGTATTAACTATCCAATGCTAACACTCCAGTGCAGCCTAAAGTGGGAGGGGGTGCTGCACTCCTGAGTGTGCCATTCTTCAGATGAGACATACTGAGACCTCATCTGGCTGACTAGGTGGTAGTTCATGTGAGTGTAAAAGATCCTACAGCACCCATAGATAAGAATGGGGAAAGTTCCCCAGTGCCCTGGACAAATTTCCTGTAGTCAGTATGGACACCACCTTGGGTCTCCCCTGAAAAGAGGTCATTGGTCTAGTGGGATTTACCCATTAAACAAACTGTGGATAACTAAATAACCAACACAAACTGTGCAGCTACTTAATCGGAAAATATTAGTACTTGCAAAATGGACCTGGCCCTAATTGTCTCACGCACTCTTTCTCTCAAGGCAGATTTCTTGACATTCTTATCAATAATACATTACTGGTTTACGATCAAAGATGCTACTAACAGTTATTTCCTCCTGTGTACTACAGTTAGAAGAAGAAAAAGAGGGAGAAAGAGTTCTTACACTCTAAGTGTATTCCATCTTTAAAACCTGTAGCACACTTACTGCTGCCAGTGCTGTAAAGACACTGGCTATCACAGAAGAGTGGTGTAAAATGTGAATAGATTTGTTTTTATTTCTGTTGGGTCTCTGTGTTTACAAGAAAAGTCCCTTTTTTGTGGAGGCCTAGGAAGAAAAGCTCCACACTGCATATATTTGAGTTAATAGAAAAGTATACTATAACTCAGGGGTTATATAACTTAACAGGTGTGTTACATGCACAATATAGTATTTACAGTATGGTAAGCATGAAACATGTATATATTGTAAGTGTATACAACATGTAAAAATTTGCATGCATCATTATTTTACTGTACATGTACATACTGCCACTGTAATATTAACATGCATACATGGCAGATAAGGCATGTGTGTATTTTATCCAAAAGGTTAAATTCACTTGAGACTCTTAACTAGATTACTGTAGTAAAAGTTTGACAGTTTGATGACTTGACTGTATGAGGAGGGGAATTAGTAACAAGACTGGTACAAGGTCATTACTGTTACATAGATACATATGATTTAATTTAGATTGTAACTTAGACTGGATAAGATTTTGAATAAGGGATCTATATAACAGGACTGGTACAAGTACAGGACCATTTTCTATGTACATTCATTTTCAAAGATGTTTTAAATTGTAAGATTAGATATTTCTAATATCTGCTGGAATGAAGTTTAGCAACATGTACAGAGTATTAGTCACCACTGGCTTAGATTTTTGAGAGAGGGTTAGGTGTTGGTTTGTCAAAAGTCCTTTGGGGTGTGTACCATTTTAGTAACTTTATAGTGGCAGTGTATTGAAGAGTTTGTGTGGTCTGCATTACTGTGAGTATCACTCATCTCTGCATTTGATTGTGATTTGAAGCTCTTTATTTAAGGTTTGATCATTTCTATTTTGTATCTTGTTTTAGTATTACATTTTTGTTTTAAGTTTTCTGTTCTGTTGGAGTATTAAGAGTTCTTGTCGATTGCTGTTTTATTTAGAAATTTCTGTAGTTAGCTGAAGTGTTTGTGTGGTCTGCATTGCTCTGAGTATCATTCATCTCTGCATTTAAGTTTGATTTGAAGCTCTTTATAGGTTCATACTAGGCTATCTGCCCTAGGGCATTTATAAGCCTAGCCAGAATGTGTTTGGCTTTCGCCACCCATTTTAAATTTATTTTGCTATGCCCCTTTTCGAGGTTAGTATACTGTGCCTCTGTCTAACAGTGACACAGAAGTGATACCCGGGGTAAACCTACGATCTCCCATCCACTCATCAAGATTCCTCTTGAAGAGAGTCAATGAGGGACTCTGCCTAACCTGGACTGGGATTTTATTCCAGAGTGAAGGGAGCCTCTGGGTTATGAATCTGTCCCTCCAGCATGTCCTATTTATTTCAGTGCTGAGGTTCAAGTCTCTGGAGCGCTTAGCTCTATGGGATTTGGATTTTCTGAGGTGCAGCATGTCCATTAATTCCGGGTTGGACATGGCTTTATACGTCAGGCACAGATCGCCTCTGAACAGGCGGTATGCCACTGAGTAGAGCTGGAGTTTCTTTAACCGGGCAGCATATGGCATCTGTTTGAGCCCTTTGATCCTCTTGGTGAGGTACTTTTGGGGTCTTTCCAGTTGCTGCAGGTGTCTGGTAAGGTACATCCCAAAAGGGGCATTGTACTCAATTATGGGCCTGATGAGGGATGAGTAAAGAGGCACGATGACCTCCCTGATCTAGATGTGAATCCCTTCATGATTAGGTGGGCTATATAAAATGTTTTTCTAACCACTTTGGCCACGTGGTTGTCAAATGAGAGATTGCTATCAACTTGGGTCCCCAGGTCCCTAATTACTTCTTCTGTACTTAATGGATTACCACCTATGTGGTAATTTGTGGGCACTTTGTTTTTGCCAAAGGGGATGACTATACACTTTTTGGCATTTAGCTTGAGGCCATGGCTCTGGCACCAGTTGTCTGTTTCTATGAGGCCCTTTTGGAGGATGCTTGTGTCTGCTGGAGAGTCGATTATGGCGCCCAGTTTGCAGTCATCTGCGAACTTGGTCAGCCACAGTCCTTCCGTGTTGGCCTGTACCTCCGAGAAATATATACTGAACAAGAGAGGTCCCAGGACTGAGCCTTGTGGGACACCACTTGTAACTGGTTTGGAGTCTGACATGGCTCCAGCAATTCTAACCATGTGGGTTCTGTCCTTGAGCCAGTTTGCAATCCATCTAGTGACACAGGGGTTTATATTTACGCTGGTGAGCTTATCTATAATGCCCGAGTGGGGTATTGTATCAAAGGCTTTTGCGAGGTCCAGGTAGGCTGTGTGGACCACCTTCCCCTCGTCAATGGCCTTGGTGACTTTCAAAGAAATCAACCAGGTTAAAGAGGCAGGATCTGCCCTTAACAAAGCAGAACTGGGTAGGATCTAGTGTCTGTAGGTCCCCAATATCTTTATTTATGAGGTCCATGATGATCTTTTCCATAGCTTTGCAGACCAAGCTAGTCAGGCTTATGGGGCGATAGTTTCCAGGATCCGTTGAGGCACCACCTTTATGGAGAGGGACCACTGTTGCTGTACGCCACTCTTTGGGCACATATCCTGTAGTAAGGCTGAGATTGAACAGTAGTTTTATGTTTGGGTTTAGCTCTTCTTGGAGTTCATGTAGGATTCAGCCCGGGACACCGTCTGGTCCCATTGATGCTGTGTTTTTTGCTTTGGAGAGGGCGGCTTTGAGCATCTGAGATGTCAGGGGGGCAGCACTCTGCTGGGATAGATATTTGCCCTTTTGGTGGGAGTTTGCGCTGAACCTGTCAGCTAGGATGTTGGCAATGTCTGTGGGTTTGGTGTATTTTTTGTCATTTTGGACTAATTCTGAGCATATCTGGGAATTACCACCCAGGTTCCTAACATAACTAAAAAAAGCCTTGTCCTGTGCAATTTTTCTCTCGAAGCTGGCCTTAGACAATTTTATGAGTGCCCGTAGTTTTTTGCTAATACTGATCAGTGATGCCTTCCCTTTTTGGGATTTTGCTCTATTATTTAGTAGCTTCCTCCTTCTGTTGTATAGTTTGTTTATGGCTGGGGTCCACCAGACAGGACGTCTGCCTTTGGAGGATTGGGTCTTGGTTTTATTTGGGATCGCATGATCCATGCATTCCTGAAGGTGTTCATAGAATGCGTTTATAAAGGATTCTGCGGTCTGGGCAGTATTTTCCACAGGCCCGGGGGCTTTGAAGGATTCCACCTCGGTTTTGAGGAGTGTGAAATTTGCTTTAGAGAAGTTTTTCACTGTGGTTTTCTGGGCAGGGGGTGGGGTCGGGATGTGAATATCCAGTGAGATTAGTTTATGGTCTGATCTTACCAGTGAGGGATACACTTCTGGTCTGGAGCATAGAGTCCCCATGTTGGTGATGATCAGGTCCAGTATGTTTTCCCCTCTTGTGGGAGTGGTAACAAGTTGTTCCATAGCATTTGAGTTTATAAATTCTAGGAACCTTTGGGCTAGGGTGTTGGAGCTAGAGTAATGCTCCCAGTCTATGTTTGGGTAGTTGAAGTCGCCCAATATAATGGTGTTTGGAGAGACCTTCATATTTTCCAGTGTTCTCAGAAAGGCTGAGTGGGTTCCTGGGTTTGGGAGGGTGGTATGTAGCAGGCTATAAACTGGAAGGCAGTTTTACCCACTGTTAGTTGCACATGGATAGTCTCTGATGCTTCATGCTTTGCCATCAACCTGGAGGTGTGGGTATCCTTGATGAATATCGATACCCCCCCTCCTTTTGTGGTTCGGTCCAAGTTTTGGGGCCGAAAAGCATGGTATGAGGTATAACCTGGTAGTGCTGGGGTGCTCTCGGGAGCCCTGAACCAGGTTTCTGTTACTGCACAGATATCGATGTTCTCCATGCTAAGGAGAGTTTCGAGTGCGTGCATCTTGAAGTTTAGACTTCTGGCATTGAGTAGCATTACTCTTAGTTTCTTATCCCTTGTGATACCTATGGAGGTGGGGTTGTCTTTTGAGCCTTGCCTAAAAAAGGCACTGTGGGGGTAGCAAGAGCCTTTGCCAATATCCGAAAGCCCAGGGGTGACAGGTGCAAGCCATCCCTAGCGAAGCATCGTGGCTTGTCGAGCATATCATCCCAAGCTGACAGGCATTGGATCCCCTTTGAATGACACCAGTACTTAAGGCAATTGTTGAAATTGATCATCTTGTCTTCATATTGTGGCATCATTCTTGGTGAGGGTAAGATGCTACTTAAGGTCAGGGTCATACCGGCCAGGGCTACAAGAGAGCTCCTCTGTCTCTTTTCATGTTGTCCAGGGAGGTACGTCTCAGGTCATTCACACCACCATGGACAATGACTGAGTCATATTTGTACTTGCCTTGGAGTGACCTGAGTGCTTGTGTTATGTGGCGGATCCTAGCGCCCGACAGGCTGCTCACCATGACCCTCTCCTTGTTCAGCCTGGTGAGCGGGACGTCAGTGTGCCTGAAGATAGTCACCTATTACAAGTGTATCAGGTGTGTTGTTTAGTCTTAAGGGCTGTGACTGTTCGGCACACTGGCTTTGTGAGATATGTGTTGCACGTGTTTTGTTTTGGGGTAGCGGTTGCTTGGGTGTCTGCTTTGGAGGTCTCTGCTGCTTAGGCAGATCTTTATTTAGAGCCTCCGAGTATGTTTTTGTGTGATTATGTGTTTGGTTTGCTGTCGTGGTAGGTCTATGTGAGACTGGAATTGTAGTGGGTGTGGTTTCCTTCTCCTCCTGACTGGTTATGCCAGTACTGAGATGAGAGAGCTTAGCCTCCAGTTTGGCTATATGGTTGCATCTCTCACATGTGTTGGAATTTGTTGGGAGGAGGAGAGGGTTGTCTGTGTACATGAGGCAGTTGTAACATTGCCTCAAGATTCCCAGATTCACCAGCTGGACCAGAGAGGAGATTGACAACTGACCTTTGGACATGCTAGAATAATATTGGGAATTCCTTTATAATTGAAAAGAAGGGCCAGTGGGGAGTGAGGGTGTAGTGCTTTTAATTTTTAGTGCTGACTTATATAATTGCTTTAGTGAGCAAGTGCCAGGTAACTTAAATGCAATGTGTTACAGGTAACTTAAATGCAAAAACGACAAACAGTAACTTTCTTTCAAGTGAAACAAGGAAATAAGTACAGTAAGCAATGCAGATATCACTAGTGATCCACAGAAGCTGAGAAGCGCGTATTAGGTGGAATTAGCGTTCAGGAAATAACAAGCATATAAACAAAGCTAGATTCAGCAGGCCTGGATCTAGTCTATGCTACAGCAAACAAGGTGTACCAATTTCAGTAAGATACAGTTCAAATATTCAGGCACTATAAACCTTTAACCAGAAATTCTCAGCTCAGAAGGGCAGAGTCCAACCTCTTCTCCCACAAGAGTGCAGACCACGAACCTTCTTAATGTAAAATAACTGGCCTGAAGCCCAAGTGCTTAAACCATAACTAATACACTTTAAGAATAACAGACACTGGGCTCTCAATCAGCAGTTCCCAACTTAGAAGGATGAAAGCTACCTGTCCTGCCACCACAGTGCATGCCACAAACCTTCCTAATGTAAAACAACTGATCTGAAGCCCAAGTGCTTAATCCAAAAGACTTAGAATGATAGCTACACTTTATTACTGCTTGGTAGTAACTTGATTAAATACAATTGAATACTTTAGAGAATGCCTGGATTAGTGCTCAAGTTACACAAACAAAGCTAGATCCAGCAGGCCCAAATCCAGTCTATGCCACAGCAAACAAGGCGCACCAACTTCAGTAAGAAGCAGTTCAGATATGCATGCACTATAAGCCTTTAACCAGAAATTCCCAGCTCAGAAGGGCAGAGTCCAGCCTCTCCTCCCACAAGAGTGCAGACCACGAACCCTCTTAATGTAAAATAACTGGCCTGAAAGCCCAAGAGCTTAAACCAGAATTAATACACTTTTAGAATAACAGACACTGAGCCCTCAATCAGCAGTTCCCAACCTAGAAGGATATAAGCTATCTGTTCTGCCACTACAGTGCAGACCACAAACCCTCTCAGTGCAAAACAACTGGTCCGAAGCCCAAGTGTTTAAACCAAAAGGCTTAGAATGAGTTACACCAAGCAGTAATAAATACAATTGAGTACTTTTAAGATGATGCAAAAGTAAAATAAAGTAGGTAGAAACACAAGTACAGTAAAAGCAGATGAAATTTTTTTTCTGAACAAGTGCTGAGATCAAAGAAACAGATTTGAGTGCTGAAACTAGAAAACTGGCTAGTTATAAGAAAAAAAAACTAAGCTAGAAGGCTTCCCTCCAACACAGAAGGGCTTGGGGGCTCAGAAGCCTACAAATAGTCTATACCACTTAACAGGAAAGGCAGGAAACAAGCTTAATTTTTTTTTTCTGTTTCCCAGATGCTCTCTTTGTACACAGTAGGAGTGCCTGAAGGTTTGATTGCTTCTGTTTTGTATCTTAGGCTAGTAGTACATTTGTTTTAAGTTTTCTGTTCTGTTGGAGTTTTAAGAGTTCCTCCCACCTGCCCAGTCCTTGTTGTGTTAAATTTTGTGGCCTTTGAGTTGCCCGCCCCAACTATAAATCTCATTTTGGACACTCCTCCCGGTCCCATCTCATCAGCTTATTCTACTGAGTAGAAAGAGATCATTTGGGAAGGCCCATCCCTCTTAGTTTCTCAACCTTAAATTATTGGGTCTATATTAAATAATCAAAAGCTCCCATCAGCGAACAGCATTACATCGAAAATGCCGTTCATCGATTTCCACTCTTGTGGAGGGCTGTGCCCCCCACACACACCCACTAATTATATATACCAACTCCGAGATCGTACTATACTGAAGAAGTCTGCATTCGGCAGATGAAAGCGCTAGATCTGTGATTGTGTTTTTTACAATATTCGTTTAACAAATTACTGAGGTCTGTATACACGGAGTTTTATTTTTATTTTTGTTTGGCTTATCTGAACTTTTACTTCTTATATTGAGGAAAGGGCAAATTTCCAGATCCTCACTGTATCTCGATCTCACTACGGACAGTTCGGTGAACAGCTTGTTCAATGTAATAGCACCGAAAATGCTGTTCGAATGGTCCTTTTGATTATTTAATATAGACCCAAATTATCATGTTTCATGCCTTTCCATTTAAGCTGTTGTATCTTTCGGCTTTTCCCGGTTAGGGGTCGCCACAGCGGAACTCCAGTCCGCTAATGATTAGCAGTAGATTTTTACGTACCGAGTTGCCAGCCCTGACGCACAACCTTCAACGAAGGTACGCCCATTCACGCATGTCTCCACACAGAAGACACTTTAACTGAGAATCGAACAGGACAACGTCTTACTGTGAGGTAACAACGCTACCGCAGCACCACCACCTTCCCATTTAAGCTAAAAAAGAAAAAAAATGCACTTTAGTCATCTGCTTTTACTGTATTTGTGTTTCTTCCTACTTTACTTTATTTTGCTTTTGCTGCCTATTCCTAAAAGTACTCAATTGCATTTATTCTGCTGCATTTATTACTGCTTGTTAGTAGCCTGATTAAATTGTAACTGTTATTCTAAGCCTTTTGGTTTAAGCACTTGGGCTTCAGGCCAGTTTTACATTAAGAAGGTTTGTGGTCTGCAGTCTTGTGGCAGGAGAGATAGCTTACATCCTTCTAAGTTGGGAGTTGCTGGTTGAAGGCTTAGTGTCTGTTATTCTAAAAGTGACTTAGTTCTGGTTTAAGCACATGGGCTTCAGGCCAGTTATTTTACGTAAAGAAGGTTTGTGGTCTGCACTCTTGTGGGAGGAGGGGGTAGATTCCGCCCTTCTGAGCTGGGAATTGCTGGTTAAAGGCTTATTGTGCCTGCTTATTTGAACTGTTTCATTTTGAAATTGGTGTGCCTTGTTTGCTGTAGCATAGACTAGATTAAGACCTACTGAATCTAGCTTTATTTGTATAACTTGAGCACTAATCCAGGCCATCTGTTTTGGAGAAGGGTCCCCTGCACCCTAGTGGCAGGAGTGTGCAGTTAGAACTTATCTGAGTGGAGACTGCTGGAACAGGGCTCAGGTTTGAGCTTTTTTGTTGGTTAATTGGTTAATTTGTTTAAATCAGTTTGCTCTTGTTTGCTACTGTTATATTTAAGTGCGTATCTGTTCTCCTGTGTTAAATTGACCTAAACAGAGTTTAAATATCTTTAGCATAGCCTGGTTACAGGTTTTGCTGTATTCAGATATGTTTGTGTGATTCCTGTGTTACCTGCTAGGCCATCTTGTGTTGGCCAGGGCCTGCCTGCACTTAGTGGGAGTAAGTGTACTGGTTGGAACTGGTCTGGCATAGGGTTTTGAACTAAGAGCTCAGGGACAAGTTTTGATTGGTCAATTCAAGTGTTTCTATTTTACTTTAATTTTTTGTGGTATTTAAACCCAGCATTTGCATGGGTTTGTGCTTGTTTTCCCATTGCACACTGCCGCTGTGCTGTATTTTTAACCCTCTGCGAAGTATCTCAGTTGCAGCTTTTCCCTTACCACCACTCCTGTGTGAGTGAGGCCCTCGCCTACAGCTACTGTATTGATTTTATCCAGCCCTACTCACACCTATAGGTACTCTCCTCATATAGTACCCACTCTACTATACCTGACCTCTCTTCCACAGATTATGATAATCATGGACGGACAATTTCCTATGGTTTCTCCTGCTAGTCTGGTTGATATGGGCATCCTGAGACAGTGTAACAACTGCCTTATGTACACAAACAACCCTCTGCTACTACCACCTAGGAACACAATATGTAAGAGATGCAATCACATTAAGAATCTAGAATTCTTGCTGTCTCAGTCATAAGCCAGTACATCTGGCACTGAGAAGGTTGCACAAACACTATGAATACCACACCTCTAACACCACTCACATCTGTACAACACACTCCTACATATGCAGAGGTTCTCAACAAAAACATACCTAAACAAAGGAGACCTCTGAAGCAAAAACACACATGCATATCACAACCCATAGCAGCAAGCATCACACATAATACACACATCTGTGTCTCACAGCCTCTAAGGCCCAACCACAAACCCAGCATACTACTTATAGGAGACTCTATCATGAGACACACAGATGTGCCCCTTACCAGGCTAGACAAGGAGAAAGTCCCAGTAAGTTGCTTGTCAGGTGCTAGAATTCGCCATATCATATACGCACTCAAGTCTCTTAACAACAAGTATTGTTATGACACTGTCATAGTCCAAGTTAGTGTGAATGACATGAGATGTACCTCTCTGGACTATATGAAGAGAGACATGGTTGAACTCGCTGAATATGTGTCCCAGGCAAGTATGTCACTAGCCTTAAGCAGTATCCTACCATCACCCAGAATGATACCTCAATACAAACAGAAAATGATTGACTTTAACAATTGGCTTAGTTTCTGGTGTCATTCCAAGGGGATCCAGTACCTGACAGCCTGAGAAGACATGATTGACAGACGGCAATGCTTTGCCAGAGATGGTCTTCATCTGTTTCCCCTGGGCTTTAGGCTTCTGGCAAAGGTTCTTGCCTCCACATAGTGCCTTTTTTAGGCAAAGTCATGAGCACAAAATTACCAACATGAAAAATTATTCTAAACAACATTTAAAGGTCATGCTGCTAAACGCTAAGCATTTCTTGCCCTGGAGGATGCTGACATTTGTGCAGTCACTGAAACCTGGTTCAAAGCTTTGGGGAACCTGCCAGCCTTCCCAGATTACTCATCCTACCATACTTTCAGACCCCAAACGGAAGGCTACAAAGCCAAAGGAGATAGAGTTTCAATATTTATCAAAGACATACACATGTCCAGGCTGGTCAAACGGTATGACGCACAGGAGACACTCCAAGTGCAGTTAACTGTTGACAAAACAGCTATTCAAATCATAGCTAGCTACAGATCCCCAACCATGACTCAGGATGCCCACTCCACCTATCTGAACTTACTCGAATCCATCAAGATTCAACGGTCTACCCTGATCCTGGGTGACTTTAACTACCCAACAATAGAGTGGACAACCTGTTCTAGACCAAACATGAATGCCCAGAGTTTCCTCGACTTCATCAATGGCAGTGCATTGCATCAGCTGGACGACACCCCTACAAGAGGTGAAAATATGCAGGACCTGGTCCTAATGAACATGAGTAGCCACTGTAGCACTCCTACAGTGCCATTCTCCTTGGTAAGCTCACACCATAAAGCTATCACTTTTGAATTCACCATCTCTCCTGACCCTCTCTTGTCAGGGTCAAATGAAAAAAACTTTTCCAAAGCTGACTACAATCTCCTCAGAACAAGTATAAGCAGCTTCACAGTCACTGTCCTTTCAGTTGGAACTAGCGCTAATGTCCAAGCCTACACCAAAAAACTATATGAGCACGTATGTAGCTGTATGGACTCAGCAATACCTGACAGGACCAAATCATCTTCCTCAAGGAAGAGTAAACCTCTCTGGTGGACAGCAGCAATAAACAAACGCTATAATAGAAGGAAAAAAATTTCTGTCCAGGGTCAAGAAGGAACAGGTGCCAAGTTGGAAGTAATGTCTCCTTTGTCTGAACAAGCAAATAAGGTCACTGGTGAAATCCTGTAAGGCTAACTGTGAGTCCAAATTGGCCACAATCACCAAGGTCAGTCACAAGGGCTTCTTCATATATGTCCGCATTCTCAGAGGCAACACCCAAACTTGCTCTGAACTTGTGGTCAATAACATAACACACAAAGGCCGTAGATATAGCCAACCTGCTGGCAGACAGGTTCAGTAAAAATTTCACCCAGCACGCTGCCCATCAACCAGGACATCCCCAGCACCTGCCCCCTCCCCTCATCACCAAGGAGAAGGTCCTTATTACACTTTCAAAGGCAAAAAATACAGTCTCCATGGGACCCAGTAGCATCCCTGGCTGTATCTTACTTGAACTTCGGCATGAGCTCTCAGCTCTCTTAGACATCCAGTTCAAACAAAGGCTGAGCATCGATTTCATTCCAGCTGAATGGAGGACAGTCACTGTCATCCCTCCACACAAAGGTGGAGCATCTACTGACCCAGGCAATTATAAGCCCATCAGCCTAACTAGCCTGATCTGCAAGGCCATGGAATGCATTATCATGGACCTTATAAACAAGGACATTGGCAACCTCCAAAAGCTTGACCCCACACAGTTTGGTTTTGTCAAAGGAAGATCATGCCTTTTAAACTTGGTCGACTTCTTTGAAACCGTCACCAAGCCATGGACGAGGGGAAGACGGTGCACACTGCTTACCTTGACCTAGCCAAAGCTTTTGACACTATTCCCCACGTTGGCATAATAGATAAATTCCCCCAGCTAGACATCAACCCATATGTTACCAGATGGTTAGCTAACTGGCTCACTGATAGAACCCACTCAGTCAGAGTAGGGGAAGCCACCTGTAGTAGTAGACCCATAATGAGCGGTGTACCCCAAGTATTGGTCTTGGGGCCTCTACTGTTTGGGATGTACTTTTCTGAGGTGCAAGCCAAAACCAGTGGTCTGTGGCTGACCAGGTATGCAGATGACTGCAAGCTGGGGTTTGTCAGTGATGTGAACATCCTCCAAGAGGGCTTTACCCAAACTAATGATTGGTGCCAGAAGTATGGCCTCAAACTGAATGCTAAGAAATGCATTATTATCCCCTTTGGGGAAAATGTCATCCCCACTAATTATCACATTAATAGCAATGTACTAAGCATGCAATCAGTTGTGAGGGACTTGGGCACCCAGTTTGATAGCAACCTGATCTTTGGCCACCACATTGCCTCTGTTGTACGGAAGGCTTTCTACATGGCCCACTTCATAATTAAGGGTATTTCATCCAGGAACAAGGAGGTCATAACATCCCTGTACTCCTCCTTTATCAGACCCATTATCGAGTACAGTGCCCCTTCCGCATGTACCTTGCCAAGCATATGCAGCAGTTGGAGAGAACACAGAGGTTCCTGACCAGGAAAATCCAGGGTCTCAAACACCTATCCTTTACAGATAGGCTAAAAGTCCTGTCCCTCTACTCAGTCTCATACAGACTGCTCAGAGGTGACCTGTGTCTGGCATACAAGACCATTTCAGACCCAGCCTTGATGGAGTTGCTGCATATCTTTAAGACAAACTCCACTCGCGCA